>NC_053396.1:12125404-12145273 GCF_905171765.1 Bufo bufo | reverse complement strand
GAACGGACTTCTACCGACAGGGAGTGCATCCTGTCTAGGTCTTTGGGCTTGCGAGTCCAAGCTGCTAAGACCTCCTCCTGAAGAGGGCGTAAGTGCCATAAGGCCCACGGAACTGCCTCTGCAGATGCTGACATGTGGCCTAACATCCTCATAAGAACCCTTATGGAGACTCGTCTGGGTGGTATAAGAGACTGTGCGGCTTTTATTACTTTGTCCCTCCTTTGAGGGGACAGGTATAGGGTCATCAGTTGTGAATTGATCACAAAGCCCAAGAACGTTCTCGTGGTTGACGGGACTAAGTGCGACTTGTCCCAATTTATCAACCACCCCAGACCCTGGAGAATCTGGAGAGCTTGTTGAAGCTGACTCTGCAGGACGTCTGCGTTTGCGGCCTTTAAAAGCCAATCGTCCAGGTACGGTACGACTTCTAGCCCAAGGAGCCTTAAATGGGCGACCACAGGAGCCACTACCTTTGTGAAGGTGTGCGGAGCTGAGGATATGCCGAAGGGCAATACAGCAAACTGGTAGTGCTTCACTACCCCTTGCAAGGCCACAGCAACTCTGAGATATTTCCTGTGTGCTGGGCAGATGGGAACATGAAGGTAAGCATCCTTCAGGTCTATGGTTACCATCATATCTCCTGGGTTCAGGATGTTTAAGACAGAGCGAATGGTTTCCATCCGGAAACGCTTCTTCCTGATGAAGCGATTTAAATAACGTAAATCGATGATCATCCGCCAGTCTCCTGACGGTTTTGGCACCAAAAAGATGGGGGAATAAACCCCCTGCCGCCGTTCGCGAGGAGGAACCTCCTCTAATGCTCCTTTCTGTATATACTGGAGGACCGAGTCTTCCAGGATTAACTGTTTGTCGGGTGGTAGGGTCCTTGTTAGGACGAATTTGTCCCGAGGAAGGGAAATAAAATCTATTGTGTACCCTGACGCTATCACCTGTAGCACCCAAGGGTCTGGAATTTTTTGCACCCAAAAATCTTTGAATAGACTCAAACGTCCACCGACTGGGGGACTGAAAACTGTTCCTTCCTCGGGGACAACAGGGGGGAGGGGAGGGGGGTTGACGGCCTGTGGAGAGTCATAGATCAGGCTTGCGGTTTCCACGACCGCGACCCCTACCTCTTTTATTATTTTCAGAACGCCTCTGGGTTCTGCCTCCCCCCTGAAACCTTCCTCCTCCTCTACCCCTTTCTCGACCCCGAAAGGACTGCTGGGGGAGGGATTTACCCTTCTTGTCCGCTAGGTTCTCCATGAGAGCATCTAACTCGGAACCGAACAATCTACCAGGTTCGTAGGGAAGGGAGCAAAGGTTAAATTTGGACGTGTTGTCCGCCGCCCATGGTTTTAACCAGAGTGGGCGTCTACTGGCTGAAGAGAGCGCCATCGACTTGGCCGCTAATTTTAACTGTTGTTGGGAGGAGTCTGTTAAGAAATCGATCCCCAGTAGGAGGGTCTTGAATTGGTCCAAGACGTCGTCCCGGGCAACCCCAGAATCCAAGTCTGATTGGATTCTGAGAGTGCGAGCACGGATGAACTCCGATACCTCAGAGCACGCTATAGCAACCGAGGCAGAAGCGGAGGCAGCCGAGTAGTTGCGTCTAAGCGTGCACTCTGCTCGTCTATCTAAGGGGTCCTTTAGGTTGCTGCCGTCGTCTGAAGGCACTAGGGTTCTCTTGGAGAGCTTTGATATGGCCATATCCACCTTTGGAGGTGGAACCCAAACTAAGGAGTCCGCATCCTGTAGAGGGAACATTAGTTTGAATCTTTTTGTTAACACTGGCCCCTTCTCCGGGTGTTTCCACTCGGTTGCCATTAACTTCATTAAAGACTCGTCCACTTTAAAGGCCCTTGGCCCCCTAGAGGTGGACTGTGGAGCTTCCCCTTGCTCAACATCATGGTCCCTCGACCTTATGGAGCGCAATAGTCTCTGAGTCCTTTCGGCCGGAAAGAGGAAGGCCGAACTCTCCTCCTCAGAGGAAGAATTGTTCTCAATGGAGACGATGTCTTCAGACATGGGAACAGGACCAGGAGAAGCCTGTCTGGGCCTCTTGTTGGAGACTGCTCCCTTAATTTCGGCGATAGACGTATCCATGAACTGTTTCATCCATGAAAACATATCCACCATCGTTGGTTCTGGGTCCGCTCTGGGACGGCAGCCTGGACATCGATGGAATTCGTATGAATCCGGCAATGGGGTGCTGCAGGTGGAGCAGGCGAGATGTTTCTGCTTCTGGGTAGCTTTGCCTAGGACACAGAGCACAGAATAAGAATCTGGACCCAAATTGGTACAAAAAAAGGGGAAGCAGTACCTTACCGTGAGGTGGCGATGCCATCTTAGAAGCAAGCAAGGTGACTTCAAGGAAAACTTCCTGGCGCAGGAGTAATCAACAGCAGAAGTCAGTTGAGCTCAGAAAACTGAGAGCAACATTGACCTGCCTCACACAGGTGCCTTAAATAGCACAAGGGGGAGGAGCTTACCATCACTCCCCCACCCAGGGGGTGGAATCCCGGTTAGAAGGTATAAGTCTTTAATAATTATACATTATTCTCCCCATCTTATCACTTATTGGTGCCCCAGCAACCGGGGCACGAACTTTAAGCATATTGTTTTAAGCTGAAAGCGCTGAACACAGCGCTGAAGCCGGAGCCGCGGACCGGAAGTGACGAGTGTGACGCACTTCCGGTACACGCGCGATGCCGGCGGAGCGAAGCGACTGCTTCAGCGGCACACGTGGAGGGAGGCAGGGAGCCAAAACCGGCGCCATCTCCCCCCAGTAACAGGCAGAGCCTACCGATCGCTGCAGCAGCAGGACATCCAGGAGTAATCACCAGCAGATGGAGATTCACCGGAGGCACCCGAGGTAGGCGGAGACAGGTCAGGATACCTAGGAAAAGAAAAGGCAGAATTAAAGAACATAATAACCATTTTATAACTTTATGGTCAATACTGGGAGACTCCAGTAAGGAGTCTAGCCTGTCCTGGAGTCCACAGGACAATAAAAAAGCAACCCCGTCCAGTTGGGGCCGGGTTATATGGGGTAGGGGCTTAATTGGCTAATTGTTAATTAAGATACTTAGGCAGAAATTTTTGTTCATTAAAATTCCGCCTGTCCTGACCAGCTTCACAGGGGCAAATACCCCACTTGTGCTGCTGGTTAGGACGTAAGGGAAGCAGCAGTTGCAGAGAGAGCTGAGCCTCTAGGTGTAATGGTAACGCCCCCGTTGCTCCTAGAGGCTCATTTGCATATAATAAAACATAATTTCTCTTAGCAATGCGGGCACATATGAACATGGGACCAACACAGACGTCTTCAGCTGCCAAGTGCACATGTAACAGGTCAGCCAGTGTCATAGGTGCAAAACTGCTGACAGATGCCCTTTAACTGCAGTCACACCTGAGTGGAGCGGACCTCAGAACTAACATAAGGCAAAAATCACCTCAGTCAATGTAACCAGCAGCAGGAATAGATCGGGTCTGTATGTGTCCATCAGGTTATAGCTCATCTGTTGTCAGTCTGCAGGTCCAGTGTTGCCAGAGGGGCATCTTGTAAGAGATCTCGTTCCTTCCTTGTGGGTGCCGCTCACCGTGAAGCTGAGCCTCTCTCATCCTCAAGGTAACGCTACTCGGGCACCGGGGTAAATGTCCATCAGTCTATCCTCACCCTTCACATGTCTGGGGTAAAACACAGGGCAATGACCGGGAGCAAACCATTCATTCCCAGTAATTGTCTTCTCGAGTCAGCTGCATTTACTTGCAGCAACCATCCCTTCTGTATGAGGATGAACAATGGTTTCTGTGGTCATTCCTCCCTATACAGACGCCTGTTCACACACCGTCACATGACCATTATCTGTGCCTCATAAATGATTGCAGCACACTTACATGAGTCACCCACGAACGCTTGTTCGTAATAATCTGTCTAGGTAGAAACTGGTTTCATTGAAGAGATCCAGCTGAGGTATGGAGTCTTACAGGCGATGCTCCATGGAAAAAAGAAGGCAAAATTCCAGAAGGAAGAAAGCTGTCTCTATAGCGCCACCTATAGATGACTACCCTGAAAGTCAATCTCTCACTCATAAAAGAGCCTTGAAGCATAACTAGGTATATTAGCCAAACCAGATGCAGGCTTCACGGCTTTTTTACGGGTGACAGATTGACTCCCTATAGGTGACAGCTTTCCTCCTTTTGAAGGAGAAGTAATCTGCATAAATGGACAGTTAATGTAAAACACAAAAAACTCCATATGCTGCACCACCAGCAGGGGGAGCCCTATATAATGATTGTGATTATTGGAAATGCCAACCAAATGTGTGTGTCTAGCTCCGGTCTACATTTCTTGTGAACAGTTATGATTACTATTATTATACAGTGATGCTATGTTCCTACTACAGGCTATGACTGGAAATGGTTAGCGGAACAGCTGTCCATCCCTCGTGACTTTATTGACCTGTGGCAACAACAAGGTGGCGTCCCAGCCGACAAAGTACTGAAGGCCTGGCAGGTAGAGGATCAAATTCTTGGTAATGTAATGGAAGTAAATCGGGTGAATAGTCCTGACCCCTCAGACGGTCTGACACTGGCAGATATGGACTATGCCGACAACCCAGGTCTCTAGGTCAGAGAACGGGAGCCCTGGATGGGTTTGCAAGGCCAATTTCACACAAGCGTACTCCGTGCAAGAAATGGGCCTAGGAGGCATTTCCCATCCTGCTAGGACATGGACCCACAGCATTACAATGATTTATAATGCTGTGTGTTCCTGCCTGATCTCAACTCGATTGATTTGCTCTGACAGTGTTATGTGAGTGCAGTTCATTAGATCTGAGATCGGGCAGGAACACAGTTTTATAAATCGTTGTAAGGCTTCATTCACACATCCGCAATTCTGTTCCGCATTATGCGGAAGGGAATTGCGGAACCCATTAATTTCTATGGGGCCACATGATGTGCTGCCCGGGTCTGCAATTCCGATCCCATATTCTTGTCCGCATTTTCTATTAAGTGCCAGCGATGTGCGGTCCGCACACTGCCGGTGTCCGTGTTTTGCGGATCCGCAAAACACACACGGATGTGTGAATGGACCCTTATGCCCTGGGTCCATGTCATAGGAGCAGCATTCAGGACTAAATACATTGTGTGATGCTAAGCTTTCTCCTGCAGGTGAAGGTGAGTGAAGCCACCGTGGGCCGACTCTTTGATCTCCTGATTGAGCACCGGGAAGATCTGGCTGCCATGCTATGACGTGCAGGGCACTGAATGTCTTTTATATATTGAAATAAAGATATCATGTTTTTTTGAGGAGCAGCTTTATTGAGGACCACACTGATGAGAAAAGTTACAGGATGGGGGTAGACACCGGTCATGGGGATCGGTCATCTTACTCCAGATACTGTGCTTTGTTAGAGTCTATAGTCCATAGCGGAGGGGGAGGTCTTCAGAATGCAGTGGTTAGATGGCCTGGTATAGGCAGGTCCAGTGCGTACGGATCAATACCACTAGAGTCCGGTGAAGAAGCCGTTCTGAGAAGGATCAGGCCTATCGGTCCGGCTGGACTTAACCCCCTTCCCAGGGACGGGGGTGGTGGAATATTTTGGAGGGTAACGTATGAACAGACGATCTTCCTCCCTCTTGATCCAGCGTAGGAGCTTGGTTATGACATTTATTGCACCCACCTTAGTCACTAAGGAGCTGAACGCCGTGTACAGTTCAAACTTGCTGGTGACCTGTAGAGGTAAAAACACAAGATGAGCCCAGTGGTATCTTACATTACGGCTGCAGCACACATGGATGGCCAGAAAATCCACATAAGTATTGGATATGGCTTCAAAAAGGCTGCAGACTGAAATCTAAGTGATAATAGGACTGGATTCAGTCGCTATTTCCCCCCATCATCCATTCTACCAGAATCTATTCCCTTTACAACATTATGTTTTTGCGAACAGTCTCTCTTAATTCTGATAGCAAACAGCCCCCCATTCAGAAACATGGAGGCAAACAATGAGGGGTAATAGGCGGTGTCGGGTATGTTGGAGCCGCTTATCTGTCCTGTTTAAATAACATGAATGTACAACCCAAAACTTCCCAGAAATAGGGATCAGCAAATTAAGCATTAGGGGTTAATACACACGACCAGGCTTGTGCGCAATGCACGGATACCGACCGTGTGCCCGCCGTCTGCAGACACGGACTCATTCGTCCATGATTCGCATCCACTACTACTTTTTTGCGGTGCGGGGGCACGGACAGAAAACCTGCTGAACCACTTCGTAGCACTTCCGATCCGTGCCTCTATTACGCACCATATCATCCAGATTGCAGACCCCTTCAAGCTGTTTGCGGGACGCAATACGGGGCACCAGCCGACAACGGATGTGTGCATGAGCCTCAAGCGTGTATGTGCAGATTCGTCATTTACATGAATAATAATTTAAGTGTAGAACAGATAGCACACGGACTGATCCCCGACACATTCGCATGTCCGATTTATTTTCACAGAACATTGGTTTGTGCAGAGGAATTCGCAGCACTAATAATCGCACTATTTTGGTCCGATTTTCACACTAGACTTGATCGAGTCAAAGGGTCCGTTTTACACAGATGATTGCTGGGCGTTATTCCGTGTTTATGACGTACTGACGGGGAAAAAAGGACAAAACATAATAGAACGTAGAGACCATACTGATTCCACACAGGAGTAAAATGGTCTGTATTTAGCAGCCGGCGCAAGGAGCGATTTTCCCATCAGATAAGAATGCAATCATTAGGACGTATGGTATGAGAAAGATAAAATTACACTCAGGCCTAGAAAATGGCTTTATTTTTTTTAAAGGGGTTGTCTGGTTTCCTATATCGATGACCTATTCTCAGGACAGCTGCTACGTTGAAAGCGAGCCGGTAAACGGCGAGGAGAACGCAGCGCTCAAAATCTCTTCAAACAGCCGATCATCGGGGGTGTCGGGAGTCATCAATATAGGAAACTGGACAATTGTGTTCAAATTGTCCCTTATTGCTAATAGCATTACTGTTCCCATCAGCCATGACCATAAAATACCGCCTAAGTACACCCCAAACACAGAAGTATAAGTCACCCAGGCTAGCAGCGTCTCCTTCTCGGCCACGTGGTAAATGAGCCGCAGGGGTCTGGCCGAGCTGTGGATGCGGCAGTGCAGATATCGGTAGAGATCAAAGAGCCTCTGCTGCTCCTCCTCACTGCAGTACGGGCCGTCTGCTTCAGGGCTGCGAGGGGAGAGAGGAAAGGACACGTCAGAAGCAAAACTAATCATTTTGATATTAAAAATACATTTGCAATAGGAATTAAAAAAACGTATATTTTCTCGTGGGCATACTCTCGCTGTATTCCCTGGCTTAAGAGGCGACACTATTCACTTGTTCCCAAGTTGCATCGTGTGACTGTTGCAGCCCAAAATGGTTTAAGACTCAACTCAATAACTCTTTCTGGGTCGGCTTGGACTATGTTAACACATACAACTTGTGGCTCAGATACCCTGCCCTCATTAGTGGAGCCTGTATGGAGAGATGCTTATACTGGATGGTAGACTTAGGCTGAGTTCACACGGGCGAGTATTCCGCGCGGGTGCGATGCGGGAGGTGAACGCATTGCACCCGCACTGAATCTGGACCCATTCATTTCTATGGGGCTGTGCACATGAGCGGTGATTTTCACGCATCACTTGTGCGTTGCGTGAAAATCGCAGCATGCTCTATTTTGTGCGTTTTCCACGCAACGCAGGCCTCATAGAAGTGAATGGGGCTGCTTGAAAATCGCAAGCAAGTGCGGATGCGGTGCGATTTTCACGCACGGTTGCTAGGAGACGGTCGGGATGGAGACCCGATCATTATTATTTTCCCTTACAACATGGTTATAAGGGAAAATAATAGCATTCTGAATACAGAATGCATAGTAAAATGGCGCTGGAGGGGTTAAATTAAAAAAATAAAATAAATTTAACTCGCCTTAATCCACTTGCTCGCGCAGCCGGCATCTATTCTGTCTCCTTCTTTGCTGTGTGCAGGAAAAGGACCTGTGGTGACGTCACTCCGCTCATCACATGATCCATCACCATGGTAAAAGTCCATGTGACGGACCATGTGATGACCAGAGTGACGTCACCACAGGTCCTTTTCCTGCACACAGCTAAGATTAGGACAGAAGCGATGCCGGCTGCGCGAGCAAGTGGATTAAGGCGAGTTAAAAAATGTTACTTTTTTTTTTAACCCCTCCAGCGCCATTTTACTATGCATTCTGTATTCAGAATGCTATTATTTTCCCTTATAACCATGTTATAAGGGAAAATAATACAATCTACAGAACACCTAACACAAACCCGAACTTCTGTGAAGAAGTTAGGGTACCAAACATGCCGATTTTTCTCACGCGCGTGCAAAACGCATTACAATGTTTTGCACTCACGCGGAAAAACCGTGCATGTTCCCGCAACGCACCCGCACCTTTTCCCGCAACGCCCGTGTGAAAGAGGCCTTACAGCTAATGTCCTTTATACGATTATCCAATTCAAATGCTTAAATGGGTTTCCCAGGACTTAGAAATGGATAGGTCATCAAATAATCGGCGGGGTTGGGGGGGGGGGGGGTCAGATGCCCGGCAATTCCTGATCAGCTGTCTGAACTGTATAGAAAGCACACAGCGCAGGATATTGCTGGGTATTACAGCTCAGGCCCATTCAGATGAATAGGACGGAGCTGCAGAACTGCCACGTGACTGAAGGACATGACTTCTCTTCCAACAGCTGATCAGCATGGCTGCCCCCACCAATCTGATATGAAAGGGGTTGGTGGCATATGGCTAGGATATGCCACCAATGTCAGATAGGCCAGAGGTAGGACCTGCACCTATCTCCAGAACAGGACCCCTAAAGTGAACAAGGGCACACCATGTAAGCGCAGCTATCCTCCATTCTCTGGCGCTCAGCTATTTTCGGAATAGAGAGGTGGCTGCACCCTTTCTGATGTGACAGACCGCTCAGGGAAGACTGGTTCTAAAAGAAGAGACTGCAGCTGAGGCATGGACTCTTAGGCTGAGTTCACTTCAGCGTTCAGCCTTTCCGCTCTCCGGAGAACGGAAAGGACGGATTCGGACATAAATGAGCCGAACGGACCCTATAGACTATAATGGGGTCCGTTAGGTTTCCGCTCAGAAGATGATTTTGGAGCGGAGACAAAAGTCCTGCGCGCACAACTTTTGTCTCCGCTTTAAAATCATCTTCTGAGCAGAAACCTAACGGACCCCAATATAGTCTATGGGGTCCGTAGGCTCAGTTATGTGCCGAATCCGTCCTTTCCGTTCTCCTGCTCCTATAACGGAGAAGGAGAACGGAAAGGCTGAACGCTGATGTGAACTTTTACTGACCATGTACCATGGGAAAAAAGCATGCTCACTAGTGCCTCCTACTGAAAACTACCATTTTGAAGGCTGCGTCTGGTTCGGCTAATACCCCTAGTCATTTTACACTGCTCTTTTATCGAACAGAGATTGACTTACGGGTATAGCTCTGCCCTGGAGAGACTCGTTACCTGCTCTATTTCCCTGTCAGACACAATGAAGTACCTGGTAAATTGCGGGAGCTGTCTGTAGGTGTCTGGGATGTCAAGGGGCTTGTACACAAAGTGCAAGAGCTCAGGGACCCCTACAAGTGATACACTATATGAGCAGCAGCGGAGGGCCCCAGCCAATGCCTGCAGAGAGTTCTGTGCTTCCATGGCCTCCTGGATCTTCTTCTTACAGCCAGACACGGCGTAGAAAGACTCTTTATCCGTGGAGAGCAGCACCAAACACACGGTGCACTCGGGGTCCAAATAGGAGATGTAGGCATAAAAGTAACCGTCAGGGTTAAATCGAGGAAGGCAGATAGGAGTCCAGATCTCCCCCGCCTGAAAGGCAGAGGAGGCACTGATGAGGTTGAGCAGAAGCTGCAGGTCTGCCGGGTCCAGGCGGCAATCCTCAATGACTGCCCGTTCCTGCACCACGGTCACAAGCTGCTGCTCGGCTACTAAGATGGAGAACACCAGATTGGGAGTGATGGCCTTGGTTAGAATGGAGCTCAAAGAGTCCCGCAATGGACTGGGCAAGGCCACACACCGCACGGCCCCAAGGAGAAAGCCAGGGTCAGTATCTAGCAAGTCCAGCAGGCTATCCAGGATCTTTTCAGAGCCGGCAAGGAGACGCCGCAGGTCGTAATTCTTCTTGCGCTCGAATATCCGAGCCACACTGGCCTGGGTGAGCATGCTGATTATCTGGTAGTAAACGTACTGCAGCTCCTTCCTTAGCTGCTCTTCTGACTGAGGGGCCCGAGACACGGACACCAATACAAGGGGCCCCTCCTGCAGGAAGACGACTTTCTGTTTGTCTGCAAAAAAAGAAAGAACAATCAGCCGCGCGGCTTCAAGAAAGAGGTTATACATGTTTGAGTTAGGAAGAGACAGAACACGTGAAATATTAATAAGAGCTGAGATTTCACCTTCAAATACAGTCCAATCTGAACCATACATCAGGGCACACTAATTGTTTCGTCAGAGACATTGGTGGCATATCACTTGGGTATCCCACCTCTGGGACACCCCCCATATCGCCAGAACGGGATCCCCGAAATGAACAAAGAGCATCTGCAGCACGTGTATTTATTTCTATGCAACTTCCGAAAAGTGAATAGAGCGGTGGCCGCGCACGGTGGCTCTCCGTTCATTTCTATAGGACTTCTAAAAGCAGCCAAGCCGTTGCGTCTGTCAGACATTGGTGGCGTATTGCTAGGATAGGACACCAGTGTCTCAGATGAGACAACCCCTTTAATAAAAGAATGGGTTAAAGAGGTCACATACCAGAATGGATGGAGCGGATGGAGTTATTTCCACTCTGAACAAAACTGACCAGCGCCATCATTACGCCCATGGTGGAAGACAGGGCCTCTTCATTACCGTACCGGGAGTAAATAGGCTTTCCTGCCTCGCTCAAGACAAAGACGTGTTTCCGCTTTGTGCGCCAGCTCTCTGCTGTGACGTCCTCCTCTCGCTGAACAGGGGTAGATGGTGGAGACGCTTCGGAAGTCACACTTCCCACCACTGAGGAGATACCAGGAAAATCACCAGAGTCCTCCAAGGTATTATCGGAGGCAGAATCTGTTTGTTCCTTGTGGTCGTCTTCCTGTTGCTCAGGGTTGGCCTCATTAGCAGTGCCCTCAGGGTTGCAGGATGGCTCTTCACCCATAGTCTGCATGGGCTGTGGTGGCTGGCTGCCATCATACAGTAGGCCGCCATCTGTACCTACTGCACCGCATTGCTGTAAATGTTCACTTACGCCTAACCTCCCCTCATCATCTACAGTTGTCACCTCCTGGTCCATCCGTAAAACTGCATTGAAGGGTTCTAATGCTTCTATTAAGCCTCCGCTTTTCAAACTGCTTTGCCCAAGACTGGGAACCCGTTCTGTCTCGTCATCAGTTTCTGCGGTCTTGTCCTCCAGAGGACCGTCCAAGCTATCGCCTTGCACGTTGGCGGCATCAGTGCCCTCCTTTAAAAGACAGGGGTGGGGATTGTTCTTGGGATCATGTGCGACACCGCGAGGACACTCCTTGTCTGGCTCCGAGACCTCAGATGGTGACGGCAAAGTCTGAAGGCCATCGCTTGCTTCATTTTGTACATATTCCTGGTGATCTGTTGGAGAAAAACGTCACTCGCACATGGATTCAAGAATATGACAATCACCCTATGATATGAACTAGTTAAAAAATCGCGGTTGCCGTAATGTTGAATTTAGGAGGCATCTACAGAGGAACGAGACATCCCATACCCAGTATCCATTGGTATTTTACGCCTACACCTCGTCCATAAGCTTTGGTCTGTCAGAGATTCCATATAACGCTGCACGTGGCGGCGAATGATGTGGACACTTATTATAAGTCAATATGGTGTCTGCTATGTGATGGATCAGTCACGGAATTTTGGCCTCTGTTATAAATGGAAGCCACAATGCAGAACAGAGACAACGAGAAGAGATTACAACACTCCGGCTGTCGAGCTCCTCAAGTGGTCAGCACTAATGTCTCATCCTATCCAAGAACCAAAACCTTTTGTGGTGAGGAGGGAAGAGCTTTGGCTTCTTGTTGTTGAGGAAATACTGAGAAATATTCTGTTTTAGAGAAGTTCCTTCACAGCAGAAATACAGGGAACTGCTCGCACAATAAAAAAAATCCCAGAATTCTTTCTATACGTGTGAACGAGGTTGTATAGGTGCATGGGACGTGGACTGCACGTGGTTCTAGCATAAAATTTTCACCAAAGTCTGCAACGTACCCTTCTCATCCCAAACATTTAGGACATCACTGCAGGAACCCATCGCGTTTCAATGGGCCCAACCGGGGCCACTGCATCCAGACTGAGTATATGAAAACAGCTGAGCTCACAGAAGCCACGTAGCACGTGGAGCTCAACTGACTCCATAGACCTAGCCGCCTCTAGCAGACTGGATGATGTGGCGGCCAGTGGGATGGGGTTGAGGGCACCCAATTCCAGAGATAGACGTGGGTCCCACATCTATCAGACATTCACGGCTCATCCTGGACTCATGTACCTGCCGAAAGGGAGAAGACTATGGCAGATGCTGATAACTAGGTTCTGCTACAGACATGGAATATTCACACCCAGCAATGTGATTCTCCCATTACTCACCAGTCTCCAGCTCCGCTTTTTCTCCTACAAGGTCAGGTGATTGCGAGTCTTCGGCCATCATCCCCACATTTCTGCTGGCACCTTACAAGACAGATATACAGACATCAGCTCAGCGCCCGGCAGCGGCAGCCATGCAATATTGCGTCCTCAGAGACGCCGCTGTTCACCTGGGAACATCAGACACGTCTTTCCTGGTCGCCTTTCTTAGGTGAAACGTTACTCGTGTCTGGTACAAACAGCCCGCTCCCTTTTATTTGCATAGTGGGGCGACTTCTCGTCTTCAGGAAATGGTCGCTCTATATATATACCCTGTAAACAAATTTGCTGGTTTTTATCCTCAAATAGGAAGCCAATAAGGAGGTTACTGATGAGATTCCCTCCATTAGTCCGTGCAATACAAGGTAACGATGCCTAGACACCCAGACTGTGGAGGATGGGGGTGGGGGTCCTAACCGCTAGGAAGAGATTGCTCTGCCTGCACCCATCAAGTGCCCGTCCTGTCCTGGTGACTGGGTGTCTGTAACACATGACATTGTGCTCATCTAATTTACGATCACATGAGCCCTTGAGGCACAAAATCCAACCCCGCCTAAAATCTGAGGTAGACATTTCAGAAAGTTGTTAATCCCTGGATTGTATGAGCTCATGACTGATGGCGGATAATAGTAAGCAGCACAGGTGCAGTCCCATGTCACAAATTCTGAGCAAATCCCACAATTCTATCTACAACTCTGTGATCCTGAAGAAGACGGCAGCAACTCGGTAACAGGCAGCCTTCTCCATGGTGGGCACAATGTCCCTTTTAGGCCTCTCTCCACCGTGACGTGGCTGATAAACACGGAGCAATTGTTTGAAATCAACTCCACAACAGTATAGGAAGATCAGACAGCCGTCAGATGTGGCGCCCCCTGAAGCGTTAGGCCACAGGGGGGTGATTTTCCTGTAAAGTTTCACGTATTAGGCTCCATTCACATGTCCGCAATTCCGTTCTGCATTTTGCGGAACGGAATTGCGGATCCATTCATTTCTATGGGGCCGCACGATGTGCTGCCCGGATCCGGGAATGCGTACCCGCACATCCGGGTCCACAATTCTGATCCCGAAAAAAATAGAACATTAGAACATGTCCTATTCTTGTCCGCAATTGCGGACAAGATTAGGCATTTTCTATTAAGTGCCGGCGATGTGCGGTCCACAAAATGCAGAATGCACATTGCCAGTGTCCTGGATCCGCAAAACACACATGGACGTGTGAATGGACCCTTACGTGCAGATTTGAGGCTGATTTCACCCTGTGCCGTGGGGAAAAGCCACGGCACAAACTGACACTGGATAAATACAAGACGTTGGATATCCGATCGCTAAGACCCCCACTGATCAACAGAACAGAGCACCCTGGTCCTCTAGTCGTAGGGGGGGGGGGGGGGGGGGGTTTGAATGGTGCGGCCATCGAGCATGAGCCCTGACCCTCTATTCATAGCCTATGGCGCTCAGGTGTTTCCGTCAATGTCACAGACTATGAATGGAGTGGCAGGACTCGAGGGTGGCATGTTCTGGGGATCAGTGGGGGTCTGACCGCAGGGCAGGACTCGAGGGTAGCATGTTCTGGGGATCAGTGGGGGTCTGACCGCGGGGCAGAACTGGAGGGTGGCATGTTCTGGGGATCAGTGGGGGTCTGAACGCAGGGCAGGACTGGAGGGTGGCATGTTCTGGGGATCAGTGGGGGTCTGAACGCAGGGCAGGACTCGAGGGTAGCATGTTCTGGGGATCAGTGGGGGTCTGACCGCGGGGCAGGACTCGGGGTAGCATGTTCTGGGGATCAGTAGGGGTCTGACCGCAGGGCAGGTCTCGAGGGTAGCATGTTCTGGGGATCAGTGGGGCTCTGACCGCAGGGCAGGACTCGAGGGTAGCATGTTCTGGGGATCAGTGGGGATCTGACTGCAGGGCAGGACTCGAGGGTGGCATGTTCTGGGGATCAGTGGGGGTCTGACTGTGGGGCAGGACTCGAGGGTGGCATGTTCTGGGGATCAGTGGGGGTCTGACTGCGGGGCAGGACTCAAGGGTAGCATGTTCTGGGGATCAGTGGGGGTCTGACCGCGGGGCAGGACTCGAGGGTGGCATGTTCTGGGGATCAGTGGGGGTCTGACCGCGGGGCAGGACTCGAGGGTGGCATGTTCTGGGGATCAGCGGGGGTCTGACCGCAGGGCAGGACTCGAGGGTGGCATGTTCTGGGGATCAGTGGGGTCTGACTGTGGGGCAGGACTCGAGGGTGGCATGTTCTGGGGATCTGACTGTGGGGCAGGACTCGAGGGTGGCATGTTCTGGGGATCAGTGGGGGTCTGACTGCGGGGCAGGACTCGAGGGTGGCATGTTCTGGGGATCAGTGGGGGTCTGACAGCGGGGCAGGTCTCGAGGGTGGCATGTTCTGGGGATCAGTGGAGGTCTGACCGCGGTGCAGGACACGAGGGTGGCATGTTCTGGGGATCAGTGGAGGTCTGACCGCGGGGCAGGACACGAGGGTGGCATGTTCTGGGGATCAGTGGTGGTCTGACTGCGGGGACCCCCAGCACTTATCACCTATTCAGTGGGTAAATGCTTCAGACTTGAATACCTCCCGCCCATCATGACATAATGAACCGTTCTGAAACTTTCTAATATACTTTGCCCTTTTATTACTAGCAATTTTCAGTATCTGTTTGCTGTCAGTGAACGGAGATATCCTTGTTTTCCCCCAGACCAAGCCCTAGTTCACAGCTGAGTATTTGCTACAATTGTATCCTTTTGGACAGAGCTCGGACTGATACATTCTGCCTGCAGGGATACTTTGTAGCAAACTGTCAGGAAGGGGGGAGTGAAGCTCCTCAGCAGGAAGTCTCAGGATGTAAACAAGATGTTTCTTTCACTGACAGCAAGCAGATAATGTAACCACGAGGTGAAACACTAAGTTATTACAATGACTAAGCTTTATTTACATAATCCTGGAAACCCCCTTTAAATCTCTAGAGATGAGCGGTGCCCCCGTCTATCACTGCAGAGCTACACAACATTCACAGACAACATATGGGGGTCCCTCAGCTCCGCGCCCCCCTATAGAGCCCCAGTATACCGGACATAGGGGCTCCGCGCCCGGCCGCTCAGCGTAGATGTTAGATCCTCGTAAGCTGCAGGACCTTTGATGATGTCATGATCATGTGACCAGTCATATGGGTGGGAGGAGCCACAGTGTGACCAGTCATATGGGTGGGAGGAGCCAGGCTGTGGGCTGCTGGCGCCTTTATGATCCACGCCTGATGTTGGCTTCAAAAACTGCAGCGCCCTTAGAATTCCGGCACCTTAGGGGTTAATGCCGGGATGTGTAGAGGACTCTATGGCCTCATTCACACAAACAAGATGTACAGCGTGTAGCATGGCTGTGTGTGTGCATGTAGCAGAGCTGAGGGGGCTTCATGTGTATGCAGCAGAGCTGAGGGGGCTTTATGTGTATGCAGCAGAGCTGAGGGGGCTTCATGTGTATGCAGCAGAGCTGAGGGGGCTTCATGTGTATGCAGCAGAGCGGAGGGGGCTTCATGTGTATGCAGCAGAGCGGAGGGGGCTTCATGTGTATGCAGCAGAGCTGAGGGTGCTTCATGTGTATGCAGCAGAGCTGAGGGTGCTTCAGGTGTATGCAGCAGAGCTGAGGGTGCTTCAGGTGTATGCAGCAGAGCTGAGGGTGCGTCATGTGTATGCAGCAAAGATAGGTGTATAGTGTGAATCCAGAACAGCAGTGTGTGTGTGTGTGTGTGTGTGTGTATGTAGCAGATCTGTATGCGACAGAGGAATGTATAATGTGCACAGTGCAGCTGTGTATGTAAAATGTGCAACACAGATGTGCCACTCAGAGCTGTGTGTGTGTAGCAGAGCTCTGTATGTAAAATGTGTAACACAGTGATATATAATGTGCCACTCAGAGCTGTGTGTGTATGCTGTGCATGTAGCAGAGCTGTGTATGTAAAATGTGCAGAAATCCTGATGCTCTGAAAAAGAGCAAGCAATATAAAACATTGTAGTTTGATACGTTTTAACCCCTAAAGACTTATTTTCATTTTTACATTAGCCATAACCTTATTACTTTTCCGTTCACAGTCATATGAGGGCCTATTTTGTACAGGACAAGATACATTTTTTTAAATGCCGCCACTTAATTTACCAATGTTTTTTAAAAAAACACACAATTCTGCCAAGGTTTTTGAGTGTTTGGCGTTCACTAAAAATGCCATCTTTATTCTGCGGCTCAATGCGATACTAAACTTGTATAGTTTTTATTTGGTTTAATTACGGTGCTTAAAAAAATTACTTTTCTATATTCCGTATTTTGCGGAACAGAACAGCCGGCCCCTGATAGAACAGCCCTATAATTTTCTATAATGCGGACAATAATAGGACGTGTTTTATTTTTTGCGGAATGGTTGTGCAGACGTACGGAAATGAAAAGCACAGTCATTTCTGTTTTTTTGAGGCCCCATTTAAGTAAATGGTTCTGCCTTCGGGCCGCAAAAAAACCGGACGTGGGGAAAAAAAATAAGTTTGTGTGCATGAGCCCTAAATAAAAGTGTGTTGCTGTTGGTCCTCGCCGATCCTCTGTCTTAGGCCTTGTGCACACGGCCCTGTCCGTATTGCAGCCCGCAAACCACAATATACCAGCCCAGGCCGTGTGCACACCGCGTAACGGATGCGGACCCATTCACTTAAATGGATCCGCAATCGAGAAGGTGCGGAACGGAGGCACGGAACCCCATGGAAGCACTACGGAGAACTTGTTCTATTTTTTTGCGGTGCAGACGGATCACGGACCCATTTAACGTTGAACATGATGCCCGTGCATTGGCGGAGCGCAAATTGCGGTCCCCAATGCATTCAGTTTCCTTTCCGTCCTAATAGAAGTCTATGGGCAGAAGAACGGATCCGTCCTCCTTCCGTCTTATGGATTCCGTTATAACCATGTTCTAATGGAAAGCCATAACGGAATCCCTAACACTAGTGTGAACCCACCCTACGTGGCATTCTTAGTAACGGTACTGACCCGGAGAGTAACCTCATCATGTTTGTGATTGCTGAAAAATGTAGGATGTAAAAACGTAGTATTGTTGTTGTTTTTTTCCTATCTCCCATCCAGAAAGGGTTAATGAAAGTTACGTGTACCCCAAAATGGTGCCATTAAAAACTGCAACTTGTCCTACAAAAGCCAAACCCTCATACGGCTACATAGACAGAAAAATAAAAAAATTATAGCTCTTTTTAAAAAATCCCTTGGTCAATAGGGCCCTAAACAGGCTGGTCATGGAGGATTAATTATGTAAAATACCCTCACAACACCTCAGTTCAGGGGGTCGGGGTCTTGTGAGCCGGCATGTGGTTACTATATGTGGCCCCATTGGAAACCAGTGTAATAAGATCAGATATGTTAGTGATGGGCCTTGGTTTGCCTCATCCGCACAGACTTTGTACATTCCCCTTCCCTTCAAGATGGAGTTCATGACATCACAATCCACGGCTGACCTCTGTCCACTGAATATGCAAATCCCATGACATCACAATCAAGTGCCCTCCTTCATCCACTGAATATGCAAATCTGATGACATCACAATCAAGTGCCCTCCTTCATCCACTGAATATGCAAATCAGATGACATCACAATCACCAATGACATCATAGAGTTCCTTTTTACAGTTCCGAGACTCCTGAAGCTCAGTCTTTGCAGACACTTCAAACTGGCGCGACACTTCTGTGTTATTTGCAAGTTTGGATGTAAATTTACTTTATTTTTTTTACGTCTTTTGGACTCGTTGACAATGAGCTCCAGGAAAAGACGTAGAGGGAGGAAGAAAGAGGAGGCCGCGGCCGAAAACGAGGAGGAGAAAGATTCAGAACGAGTTCCACATAAGAGACCCAGGATCGGGACCGAAAAAGAAGCACCAGGTGGAAAAACGCCGTCCAGTCCATCACCGCCAAAGAGGAAAAGATCAAGCGAGCAACTTGACGGTAGCAAAACCGGAGAACCCAGACAGGGTAAGAAAAAAATCAAAAGTGAGGAACCTGTGCTAGCCCTCAGCCAGTCCTGCTCCGGCCTCCAGAGAGTTTGCGCCTCTTTAAAGGGAACCTGTCACCGGGATTTGATGTATAGAGCTGAGGACATGGGTTACTAGATGGCCGCTAGCACGTCCGCAATACCCACTCCCCATAGCTCTGTGTGCTTTTATTGTGTATAAAAACCGATTTGATACATATGCAAATGAACCTGTGATGAGTCAGAGCTTGAAAATATGACTCTTCTCTGGTCACACAAGTAAGATATGACTCTTTTATGTTAATTTACATATGTATCAAATCAGTTTTTTTACACAATAAAAGCACACAGAGCTATGGGGACTGGGTATTGCGGATGTGCAGTGGCGTAACAACCGGGGAAGCAGCTGCTTCGGGGCCCGGCGTCCCGGCAGCGTGTGTGACAGTTTATTTTCAAGTTAGTTAAATATTGATTATTGTCTTAATGTTCAGGGCCCCTTCACAGCAGCAGCGGCTGACCAGGCCCCCTCGCTAATGTGATCTAATCTTACGGTCTTCTGATGTGTCTGGGATTCGAACCCACAACCTCCAATGTATCAGTGGCAAAGCGTTTACCCTCACAACCATAAAGGCTGCAATACAACTGATTGAAAAAATATGAGACTTCTACTGTTATAGCTGGCTAAGGCTACTTTCACACTAGCGTTCGGGTGTCCGCTCGCGAGCTTCGTTTGAAGGGGCTCACAAGCGGCCCCCGAACGCATCCGTCCAGCCCTAATGCATTCTGAGTGGACGCGGATCCGCTGAGAATGCATCAGTCTGTTCAGCCTCCGCTCCGCTCAGCAAGCGGACACCTGAACGCTGCTTGCAGCGTTCAGGTGTCCGCCTGGCCGTGCGGAGGCAAGCGGATCCGTCCAGACTTACAATGTAAGTCAATGGGGACGGATCCGCTTGAAGATGACACAATATGGCTCAATCTTCAAACGGATCCGTCCCCCATTGACTTTCAATGTAAAGTCTGGACGGATCCGTTCAGGCTACTTTCAGACTTACAATTTTTTTTAAACTATAATGCAGACGGATCCGTTCTGAACGGATACAAACGTCTGCATT
>NC_053396.1:12023187-12125304 GCF_905171765.1 Bufo bufo | reverse complement strand
AACCCATTTTGCGGAACGGAACACAACGGTCGTGTGCATGAGGCCTAAGGCACAGGAATTGCTTGGTAGAGAAAGTCACTTAGATCATCAGCCGGCAATGTTACTGGGGACTCGGTTCTTCCAGCCTCCAGGTCCGACCAGTTGATAGAGCCAAAAAATGGCTGCTGACGGATTTTCTTGTTTTCACCAAGACGGAAGGAGTCCTGCTTGCACAAAAGTTTCTTTAAAGGGAGTCTGTCACCAGATTGTGACCTTATAGACCGCTTACATAGCGCTCTAGCATAACAGTCTATGATTCTAATGGTACCTTTTATGTTTGCTTGTAAAGTTCCTCCAAGGCAAAAACGGACTTTTATTCATATGTAAATTATGGCTCGCAAGTGCCCAGGGCGGCGTACACCTCGTTGGAGCCCAGGCTGTTCTGCCTCTTTTCGTCATATCCCCGCCCCAGCCTCTTCCTCTGCCCGCCCCGCTTTTCCTTTGCGTCCTCCTTCTCTGCAGAGAGATCCCGCGCCTGCACTATCCATTGCTTAGCCGGGGCATCGCAGTAGCTACTACACATGCGCCGGCCAACGGCGAGAAACAGCGGCGAGGAGGCGGACCAGAGTGTGCATGCCCCGGCCAAGTAATGGATAGCACAGGCGCGGGATCTCGCTGCAGAGAAGGAGGACGCAAAGGAAGAGCGGGGCGGGCAGAGAAAGAGGCTGGGGCAGGGACATGACAAAAAGAGGCAGAACAGCCTGGGCACCAACGAGGTGTACGCCGCCCTGGGCACTTGCGAGCCCTAATTTACATATGAATAAAAGTCTGTTTTTGCCTTGGGGGAACTTCACAAGCAAACATCAAAGGTACCATTAGAATCATAGACTGCTATGCTAGAGCGCTATGTAAGCGGTCTATAAGGTCACAATCTGGTGACAGACTCCCTTTAATAGGTTTGTGCTGTCTTGGTCAAGACCTGTAAAGGCCGGTTCTTTGTCTATTGCTGCTCTGCTAATATCTGCTTTGGTTTTCCCTGAAAAGGGATACCTTCCGGTCAGCATCCGATATAACGTGACGCCAAAAGCGAACCAGTGACCCCACCAAGCATCTTGTAAAGGGAAAAGCCAAAATCGGTAATCTTCACGTGACCATCATGGCTGAGGAGGATGTTTCCCGGTTTGATGTAGCGGTGGACAATCCCCTTGGAGTGTAGAAATTGAATGCCACAAACTATTTCTGCAGCCAAGAACTTGACGGTGAGAATGTCCACCTTTGACGTCTTCTTAAGATAGCCAGCAAGGCTTCCACCTCTGGCCAGCTCCATCATATAGAATACGTAGCTGGTTGTGTGGAAGACGCCATACCCGTGGACTAGGAAGGGACACTCGTAGGACAGCTTTAGGATGTATCTCTCGGTAAGGTGGGACTTTAATGACTTGGATTTTGGCTGGATCTTAATTGCCACCTGCTCTCTACGGACGACATTCGTCGCCAAGATGACTTCGCCGAACCCATCCTCTCCGAGTATGTGATGGTAGCAAAACTTATCCGCACTTAAAGGGAACCTGTCACCGGGATTTTGGGTATAGAGCTGAGGACATGGGTTGCTAGATGGCCGCTAGCACATCCGCAGGGGCGTAACTAGAAGTGACTGGGCCCCACAGCAAATATTTGTAAGGGCCCCTGCAGCGCGCTTCGCACCTCCCTCCTCCTGTGTAAACCCCACTCCTTTGGCACAGTGTAGCTTTATACTGTATATTGTGTGGCACAGTGTAGCGGTATACTGTATATTGTGTGGCACAGTGGATGCTATATGTGTATAACAAACATATTTCACATGAAAACTTACAGTTACTTGGCTTGACCCTTGGGGATCTCGGACGCCACTTCAACACTTGGCCGGGGGCTCGGCGGAGCTGATGTTGTGTTTTATCCTAATGAGAAAGATTTTATAATAAGGATTTGGAGAAGGGGCAGAGGATGGTGCTGCTACTAGGGGTCATACCATGGGGGAGTAATAAAGCCCACCATGATGCCCCCCCCCCCCCCCCCCCCCCCCCCCCACAGTATATTAACCACCTCAGCCCCCAGTGCTTAAACACCCTGAAAGACCAGGCCACTTTTTACACTTCTGACGTACACTACTTTCACCGTTTATTGCTCGGTCATGCAACTTACCACCCAAATGAATTTTACCTCCTTTTCTTCTCACTAATAGAGCTTTCATTTGGTGGTATTTCATTGCTGCTGACATTTTTACTTTTTTTGTTATTAATCGAAATTTAACGATTTTTTTGCAAAAAAATGACATTTTTCACTTTCAGTTGTAAAATTTTGCAAAAAAAACGACATCCATATATAAATTTTGCTCAAAATTTATTGTTCTACATGTCTTTGATTAAAAAAAAAATGTTTGGGTAAAAAAAAAAATGGTTTGGGTAAAAGTTATAGCGTTTACAAACTATGGTACAAAAATGTGAATTTCCGCTTTTTGAAGCAGCTCTGACTTTCTGAGCACCTGTCATGTTTCCTGAGGTTCTACAATGCCCAGACAGTACAAACACCCCACAAATGACCCCATTTTGGAAAGTACACACCCTAAGGTATTCGCTGATGGGCATAGTGAGTTCATAGAACTTTTTATTTTTTGTCACAAGTTAGCGGAAAATGATGATTTTTTTTTATTTTTTATTTTTTCTTACAAAGTCTCATATTCCACTAACTTGTGACAAAAAATAAAAAGTTCTATGAACTCACTATGCCCATCACGAAATACCTTGGGGTCTCTTCTTTCCAAAATGGGGTCACTTGTGGGGTAGTTATACTGCCCTGGCATTCTAGGGGCCCAAATGTGTGGTAAGGAGTTTGAAATCAAATTCTGTAAAAATGACCAGTGAAATCCGAAAGGTGCTCTTTGGAATATGGGCCCCTTTGCCCACCTAGGCTGCAAAAAAGTGTCACACATCTGGTATCTCTGTATTCAGGAGAAGTTGAGGAATGTGTTTTGGGGTGTCTTTTTACATATACCCATGCTGGGTGAGATAAATATCTTGGTCAAATGCCAACTTTGTATAAAAAAAATGGGAAAAGTTGTCTTTTGCCAAGATATTTCTCTCACCCAGCATGGGTATATGTAAAATGACACCCCAAAACACATTCCCCAACTTCTCCTGAGTACGGAGATACCAGATGTGTGACACTTTTTTGCAGCCTAGGTGGGCAAAGGGGCCCATATTCCAAAGAGCACCTTTCGGATTTCACTGGTAATTTTTTACAGAATTTGATTTCAAACTCCTTACCACACATTTGGGCCCCTAGAATGCCAGGGCAGTATAACTACCCCACAAGTGACCCCATTTTGGAAAGAAGAGACCCCAAGGTATTCGCTGATGGGCATAGTGAGTTCATGGAAGTTTTTATTTTTTGTCACAAGTTAGTGGAATATGAGACTTTGTAAGAAAAAAATAAATAAAAAAAATCATCATTTTCCACTAACTTGTGACAAAAAATAAAAAATTCTAGGAACTCGCCATGCCCCTCACGGAATACCTTGGGGTGTCTTCTTTCCAAAATGGGGTCACTTGTGGGGTAGTTATACTGCCCTGGCATTCTAGGGGCCCAAATGTGTGGTAAGGAGTTTGAAATCAAATTCTGTAAAAAATGACCAGTGAAATCCGAAAGGTGCTCTTTGGAATATGGGCCCCTTTGCCCACCTAGGCTGCAAAGAAGTGTCACACATGTGGTATCGCCGTATTCAGGAGAAGTTGGGGAATGTGTTTTGGGGTGTCATTTTACATATACCCATGCTGGGTGAGAGAAATATCTTGGCAAAAGACAACTTTTCCCATTTTTTTATACAAAGTTGGCATTTGACCAAGATATTTCTCTCACCCAGCATGGGTATATGTAAAATGACACCCCAAAACACATTCCCCAACTTCTCCTGAGTACGGCGATACCAGATGTGTGACACTTTTTTGCAGCCTAGATGCGCAAAGGTGCCCAAATTCCTTTTAGGAGGGCATTTTTAGACATTTGGATACCAGACTTCTTCTCACGCTTTGGGGCCCCTAGAATGCCAGGGCAGTATAAATACCCAACATGTGACCCCATTTTGGAAAGAAGACACCCCAAGGTATTCAATGAGGGGCATGGCGAGTTCATAGAAATTTTTTTTTTTTTGGCACAAGTTAGCGGAAATTGATATTTTTTATTTTTTTCTCACAAAGTCTCCCGTTCAGCTAACTTGGGACAAAAATTTCAATCTTTCATGGACTCAATATGCCCCTCACGGAATACCTGGGGGTGTCTTCTTTCCGAAATGGGGTCACATGTGGGGTATTTATACTGCCCTGGCATTCTAGGGGCCCTAAAGCGTGAGAAGAAGTCTGGAATATAAATGTCTAAAAATTTTACGCATTTGGATTCCGTGAGGGGTATGGTGAGTTCATGTGAGATTTTATTTTTTGACACAAGTTAGTGGAATATGAGACTTTGTAAGAAAAAAAAAAAATAATTCCGCTAACTTGGGCCAAAAAAAAATGTCTGAATGGAGCCTTACAGAGGGTGATCAATGACAGGGGGGTGATCAATGACAGGGGGGTGATCAGAGAGTCTATATGGGGTGATCACCCCCCTGTCATTGATCACCCCCCTGTAAGGCTCCATTCAGATGTCCGTATGTGTTTTGCGGATCCGATCCGTGGATCCGTAAAAATCATACGGACATCTGAATGCAGCATGACAGGGGGGGGGGTGATCAATGACAGGGGGGTGATCAGGGTGTCTATATGGGGTGATCACCCCCCCTGGAAGGCTCCAGGGAGACGCCTGTATGTGTTTTGCGGATCCGATCCATCTATCAGTGGATCCGTAAAAATCATGCAGACATCTGAATGGAGCTTTACAGGGGGTTGATCAATGACAGGGGTGTAATCAATGACAGGGGAGTGATCAGGGAGTCTATATGGGGTGATAACCACAGTCATTGATCACGCCCCTGTAAAGCTTCATTCAGACGTCCGTATGCGTTTTGCGGATCCGATCCATCTATCAGTGGATCCGTAAAAATCATGCGGACATCTGAATGGAGCTTTACAGGGGGTTGATCAATGACAGGGGTGTAATCAATGACAGGGGAGTGATCAGGGAGTCTATATGGGGTGATAACCACAGTCATTGATCACGCCCCTGTAAGGCTTCATTCAGACGTCCGGATGCGTTTTGCGGATCCGATCCATCTATCAGTGGATCCGTAAAAATCATGCGGACATCTGAATGGAGCTTTACAGGGGGTTGATCAATGACAGGGGTGTAATCAATGACAGGGGGGTGATCAGGGAGTCTATATGGGGTGATAACCACAGTCATTGATCACGCCCCTGTAAGGCTTCATTCAGACGTCCGTATGCGTTTTGCGGATCCGATCCATCTATCAGTGGATCCGTAAAAATCATGCGGACATCTGAATGGAGCTTTACAGGGGGTTGATCAATGACAGGGGTGTAATCAATGACAGGGGAGTGATCAGGGAGTCTATATGGGGTGATAACCACAGTCATTGATCACGCCCCTGTAAGGCTTCATTCAGACGTCCGGATGCGTTTTGCGGATCCGATCCATCTATCAGTGGATCCGTAAAAATCATGCGGACATCTGAATGGAGCTTTACAGGGGGTTGATCAATGACAGGGGTGTAATCAATGACAGGGGGGTGATCAGGGAGTCTATATGGGGTGATAACCACAGTCATTGATCACGCCCCTGTAAGGCTTCATTCAGACGTCCGTATGCGTTTTGCGGATCCGATCCATCTATCAGTGGATCCGTAAAAATCATGCGGACATCTGAATGGAGCTTTACAGGGGGTTGATCAATGACAGGGGTGTAATCAATGAAAGGGGGGTGATCAGGGAGTCTATATGGGGTGATAACCACAGTCATTGATCACGCCCCTGTAAGGCTTCATTCAGACGTCCGTATGCGTTTTGCGGATCCGATCCATCTATCAGTGGATCCGTAAAAATCATGCGGACATCTGAATGGAGCTTTACAGGGGGTTGATCAATGACAGGGGTGTAATCAATGACAGGGGGGTGATCAGGGAGTCTATATGGGGTGATAACCACAGTCATTGATCACGCCCCTGTAAGGCTTCATTCAGACGTCCGTATGCGTTTTGCGGATCCGATCCATCTATCAGTGGATCCGTAAAAATCATGCGGACATCTGAATGGAGCTTTACAGGGGTGTGATCAATGACAGGGGTGTAATAAATGACAGGGGGGTGATCAGGGAGTCTATATGGGGTGATCAGGGGCTAATAAGGGGTTTATAAGTGACGGGGGGGGGGGGGGGGGGTGTAGTGTAGTGTAGTGGTGCTTGGTGCTACTTTACTGAGCTACCTGTGTCCTCTGGTGGTCGATCCAAACAAAGGGGACCACCAGAGGACCAGGTAGCAGGTATATTAGACGCTGTTATCAAAACACATAAAAAAAAAAAAACACATCTCCAGCCTGCCAGCGAACGATCGCCGCTGGCAGGCTGGAGATCAACTCTCTTACCTTCCGTGCCTGTGTGTGCGCGCGTTCACAGGAAGTCTCGGCTCGCGCGAGATGACGCATATATGCGTGACTCTGCGCAGGGCTGCCACCTCCGGAACGCGAATCTGCGTTAGGCGGTCCGGAGGTGGTTAATTCTCTTTATAATGTGACAGTGCAAAAATACCCCCTTGTAATGCCCCCAGTTGAGCTAATATCCCCATAGTGCCCCCATAATGTCCCAGTATAAAATACCCCTATATAGTGCCCCCAGTAAATTCCCCCATAGTGCTCCTCTCCCCCCTTCCTGCTAGTGCCCCCCATAATGTACCAGTATAAAATGCCCCATATATAGTGCCCCAGTAGATGCCCCTCAGTGTCCGGCCTCTGATAGGCTGCCGGCCTAGTGTCCCCCATAATGCCCCCCAATAATGTGCCAGTAAGTGTCCCCATAGATGAACCCCCATCATGTCCCAGTATCATAGTGCCATCTCCCCCCCTTCCCCCACAAAAAAAGTGCCAGTATCAAGTGCCTCTCTCCCCCCCCCCCCCCCCATGTGCCAGTATCAGGTGCCAATGCCCCCCAGGTGCCAGTATCAGGTGCCAACCCCTCTCCCCCCCATGTGCCAGTATCAGGTGCCTCTCTCCCCCCCCATGTGCCAGTATCAGGTGCCAACCCCCCTCCCCCCCCAGGTGCCAGTATCAGGTGCCTCCCCCCATGTGCCAGTATCAGGTGCCTCTCTCCCCCCCCCCCATGTGCCAGTATCAGGTGCCAACCCCCCCCCTCTCCCATGTGCCAGTATCAGGTGCCAACCCCCCCTCCCCCCCCAGGTGCCAGTATCAGGTGCCAACCCCCCCTCCCCCCCCAGGTGCCAGTATCAGGTGCCAACCCCTCTCCCCCCATGTGCCAGTATCAGGTGCCTCTCCCACCCCCATGTGCCAGTATCAGGTGCCAACCCCCCCTCCTCCCCCCAGGTGCCAGTATCAGGTGCCTCCCCCCATGTGCCAGTATCAGGTGCCAACCCCCCCCCAGGTGCCAGTATGAGGTGCCTCCCCCCCATGTGCCAGTATCAGGTGCCAACCCCCCCCCCCCCCCTCCCCCCATGTGCCAGTATCAAGTGCCCCTCGCTCCCCCCATGGCAGTAACAGTCGGGTATTAAAAAAAAAAAAAAAACACTTCTCCATGTCTGCGATGCAGCCTCTTCCTGTGCCCTTCCCTGTATGTCCATATATGGAGTCAGTGCTTGTATTTCAGAAAAGTTTCTGCTGGGATTCGAACCCGCGACCTTCTGTATCAGAGGCATTTAACCACAAGACCATAACAGCTACCTTGCTGCTGACTGAAAAAATATGAGACTTCTACTGTTATAGCTGGCTAAGTGTACATCTATACACATGACAGCTGCTCATATATAGAGATATAGCAGAGCTGAGTGTGCTGGGACAGCTGTCATATAGAGATATAGCAGTGCTCGGTGTGTTGGGGCAGCTGTCATGTGTATAGATGTACACTTAGGCTACTTTCACACTACCGTTCAGAGCGGGTCCGTCTGATGTCTGCACAGACGGATCCGCTCCTATAATGCAGACGTTTGTATCCGTTCAGAACGGATCCGTCTGCATTATAGTTTAAAAAAAATTCTAAGTCTGAAAGTAGCCTGAACGGATCCGTCCAGACTTTACATTGAAAGTCAATGGGGGACGGATCCATTTGAAGATTGGGCCATATTGTGTCATCTTCAAACGGATCCATCCCCATTGACTTACATTGTAAGTCTGGACGGATCCGCTTGCCTCCACACGGCCAGGCGGACAACCGAACGCTGCAAGCAGCGTTCAGGTGTCCGCTTGCTGAGCGGAGCGGAGGCTGAACGCTGCCAGACTGATGCATTCTGAGCGGATCCGCGTCCACTCAGAATGCATTAGGGCTGGACGGATGCGTTCGGGGCCGCTTGTGAGCCCCTTCAAACGGAGCTCACAAGCGGACACCCGAACGCTAGTGTGAAAGTAGCCTTAGCCAGCTATAACAGTAGCCTTAGCCAGCTATTTTTTCAATCAGTTGTATTGCAGCCTTTATGGTTCTGAGGGTAAATGCTTTGCCACTGATACATTGGAGGTTGTGGGTTCGAATCCCAGACACATCAGAAGACTTTAGGAGACAGTAGGATTAGAACACATTAGCGAGGGGGCCTGGTCAGCCGCCGCTGCTGTGAAGGGGCCCTGAACATTAAGACAATAATCGATATTTAACTAACTTGAAAATAAACTGTCACACACGCTGCCGGGACGCCGGGCCCCGAAGCAGCTGCTTCCCCGGTAGTTACGCCACTGCACATCCGCAATACCCAGTCCCCATAGCTCTGTGTGCTTTTATTGTGTAAAAAAACTGATTTGATACATATGTAAATTAACATAAAAGAGTCATATCTTTCTTGTGTGACCAGAGAAGAGTCATATTTTCAAGCTCTGACTCATCACAGGTTCATTTGCATATGTATCAAATCGGTTTTTATACACAATAAAAGCACACAGAGCTATGGGGACTGGGTATTGCGGATGTGCTAGCGGCCATCTAGCAACCCATGTCCTCAGATCTATACCCAAAATCCTGGTGACAGGTTCCCTTTAAAGAGGCGCAAACTCTCTGGAGGCCAGAGCAGGACTGGCTGAGGTCTAGCACAGGTTCCTCACTTTTGATTTTTTTCTTACCCTGTCTGGGTTCTCCGGCTTTGCTACCGTCAAGTTGCTCGCTTGATCTTTTCCTCTTTGGCGGTGGTGGACTGGACGGCGTTTTTCCATCTGGTGCTTCTTTTTCGGTCCCGATCCTGGGTCTCTTATGTGGAACTCGTTCTGAATCTTTCTCCTCCTCATTTTCGGCCGCGGCCTCCTCTTTCTTCCTCCCTCTACGTCTTTTCCTGGAGCTCATTGTCAACGAGTCCAAAAGACGTTAAAAATAAAGTAAAATTACATCCAAACTTGCAAATAACACAGAGGTGTCGCGCCAGTTTGAAGTGTCTGCAAAGACTGAGCTTCAGGAGTCTCGGAACTGTAAAAAGGAACTCTATGATGTCATTGGTGATTGTGATGTCATCTGATTTGCATATTCAGTGGATGAAGGAGGGCACTTGATTGTGATGTCATGGGATTTGCATATTCAGTGGACAGAGGTCAGCCGTGGATTGTGATGTCATGAACTCCATCTTGAAGGGAAGGGGAATGTACAGTCTGTGCGGATGAGGCAAACCAAGGCCCATCACTAACATATCTGATCTTATTACACTGGTTTCCAATGGGGGCCACATATAGTAACCACATGCCGGATCACAAGACCCCGACCCCCTGAACTGAGGTGTTGTTAGGGTATTTTACATAATTAATCCCTCCATGACCAGCCTGTTTAGGGCCCTATTGACCAAGGGATTTTTTAAAAAGAGCTATCATTTTTTATGTCTATGTAGCCGTATGAGGATTTGGCTTTTGTAGGACAAGTTGCAGTTATTAATGGCACCATTTTGGGGTACACATAACTTTCATTAACCCTTTCTGGATGGGAGATAGGAAAAAAACAAACAACAATACTAAGTTTTTACATCCTACATTTTTCAGCAATCACAAACAACATGATGAGGTTACTCTCCGGGTCAGTACCGTTAATAAGAATGCCACGTAGGGTGGGTTCACACTAGTGTTAGGGATTCCGTTATGGCTTTCCATTAGAACATGGTTATAACGGAGTTCATAAGACGGAAGGACGACGGATCCGTTCTTCTGCCCATAGACTTCTATTAGGATGGAAAGGAAACTGAATGCATTGGAGACTGCAATTTGCACTCCGCCAATGCACGGGCATCATGTTCAACGTTGAATGGGTCCGTGATCCGTCTGCACCGCAAAAAAATAGAACAAGTTCTCCGTAGTGCTTCCATGGGGTTCCGTGCCTCCGTTCTGCACCTTCTCGATTGCGGATCCATTCAAGTGAATGGGTCCGTTACACGGTGTGCACACGGCCGGGGCCGGTATATTGTGGACCCGCTGTTTGCGGGCTGCAATACGGACAGGGCCGGGCAACGGCCGTGTGCACAAGACCTAAGACAAAGGATTGGCGAGGACCAACAGCAACACCCTTTTATTTAGGGCTCATGCACACAAACTTATTTTTTTTTCCCGCGTCCGGGTTTTTTTGTGGCCCGAAGGCAGAACCATTTACTTAAATGGGGCCTCAAAAAAACAGAATGGTACCTTTTGATGTTTGCTTGTGAAGTTCCCCCAAGGCAAAAACTGACTTTTATTCATATGTAAATTAGGGCTCGCAAGTGCCCAGGGCGGCGTTCACCTCGTTGGTGCCCAGGCTCTTCTGCCTCTTTTCCTCATATCCCCGCCCCTCATATCCCCGCAGTGCGCATGCCCCGGCCAAGCAATGGGTAGCGCAGGCGCGGGATCTCGCTGCAGAGAAGGAGGACGCAAAGGAAGAGCGGGGCGGGCAGAGGAAGAGGCTGGGATGGGGATATGCCGAAAAGAGGCAGAACAGCCTGGGCACCAACGAGGTGTACGCCGCCCCTAGGCACTTGCGAGCCCTAATTTACATATGAATAAAAGTCAGTTTTTGTCTTGGGGGAACTTCACAAGCAAACATCAAAGGTACCATTAGAATCATAGACTGCTATGCTAGAGCGCTATGTAAGCGGTTTATAAGGTCACAATCTGGTGACAGACTCCCTTTAATAGGTTTGTGCTGTCTTGGTCAAGACCTGTAAAGGCCGGTTCTTTGTCTATTGCTGCTCTGCTAATATCTGCTTTGGTTTTCCCTGAAAAGGGATACCTTCCGGTCAGCATCCGATATAACGTGACGCCAAAAGTGAACCAGTGACCCCACCAAGCATCTTGTAAAGGGAAATGCCAAAATCGGTAATCTTCACGTGACCATCATGGCTGAGGAGGATGTTTCCCGGTTTTATGTCACGGTGGACAATCCCCTTGGAGTGTAGAAATTGAATGCCACAAACTATTTCTGCAGCCAAGAACTTGACGGTGAGAATGTCCACCTTTGGCATCTTCTTAAGATAGCCAGCAAGACTTTCACCTCTGGCCAGCTCCATCACATAGAATACGTAGCTGGTTGTGTGGAAGACGCCATACCCGTGGACTAGGAAGGGACACTCGTTGGACAGCCTTTAGGATGTATCTCTCGGTAACTGTGGGACTTTAATGACTTGGATTTTGGCTGGATCTTAATTGCCACCTGCTCTCTACGGACGACATCCGTCGCCAAGATGACTTTGCCGAATCCACCCGCTCCGAGTATGTGATGGTAGCAAAAGTTATCCGCACTTAAAGGGAACCTGTCACCTGGATTTTGGGTATAGAGCTGAGGACATGGGTTGCTAGATGGCCGCTAGCACATCCACAATACCCAGTCCCCATATCTCTGTGTGCTTTTATTGTGTAAAAAAACAGATTTGATACATATGTAAATTAACATAAGAGTCATATCTTACTTGTGTGACCAGAGAAGAGTCATATTTTCAAGCTCTGACTCATCACAGGTTCATTTGCATATTTATCAAATCGGTTTTATACACAATAAAAGCACACAGAGCTATGGGGACTGGGTATCGCGGATGTGCTAGTGGCCATCTAGCAACCCATGTCCTCAGCTCTATACACAAAATCCTGGTGACAGGTTCCCTTTAACCACTTCCGGACCGCCTAACGCAGGATCGCGCTCCGGAGGCGGCAGCCCTGTGCAGAGTCACGCATATACGCGTTCACAGGATCGGAAGGTAAGCGAGTGGATCTCCAGCCTGCCAGCGGCGATCGTTCGCTGGCAGGCTGGAGATGCGATATTTTTTTTTAACCCCTAACAGGTATATTAGACGCTGTTTTGATAACAGCGTCTAATATACCTGCTACCTGGTCCTCTGGTGGTCCCTTTTGTTTGGATCGACCACCAGAGGACACAGGTAGCTCAGTAATAAGTAGCACCAAGCACCACACTACACTACCCCCCCTGTCACTTATTCACCCCTGATCACCCCATATAGACTCCTTGATCACCCCCTTGTCATTGATCACCCCCCTGTAAGGCTCCATTCAGACGTCCGTATGATTTTTACGGATCCACTGATACATGGATCGGATCGGCAAAACACATACGGACATCTGAATGGAGCCTTACAGGGGGGTGATCACCCCATATAGACTCCCTGATCACCCCCCTGTCATTGATCACCCCCCTGTAAGGCTCCATTCAGATGTCCGTATGTTTTTTACGGATACATGGATCGGATCCGCAAAACACATACAGACATCTGAATGGAGCCTTACAGGGGGGTGATCACCCCATATAGACTCCCTGATCCCCCCCTGTAAGGCTCCATTCAGATGTCCGTATGTTTTTTACGGATCCACGGATCGGATCCGCAAAACACATACGGACAACTGAATGGAGCCTTATAGGGGGCTGATCAATGACGGGGGTGATCACCCCATAATGACTCCCTGATCACCCCCCTGTCATTGATCACCCCCCTGTCATTGATCACCCCCCTGTAAGGCTGCATTCAGATGTCCGTATGTTTTTTTACGGATCCACGGATACATGGATCGGATCCGCAAAACACATACGGACATCTGAATGGAGCCTTATAGGGGGGTGATCAATGACAGGGGGGTGATCACCCCATATAGACTCCCTTATCACCCCCCTGTCATTGATCACCCCCCTGTCATTGATCACCCCCCTGTCATTGATCACCCCCCTGTCAGGCTGCATTCAGATGTCCGTATGTTTTTTACGGATCCACGGATACATGGATCGGATCCGCAAAACACATACGGACAACTGAATGGAGCCTTATAGGGGGGTGATCAATGACGGGGGTGATCACCCCATAATGACTCCCTTATCACCCCCCTGTCATTGATCACCCCCCTGTCAGGCTGCATTCAGATGTCCGTATGTTTTTTACGGATCCACGGATACATGGATCGGATAGCCAAAACACATACGGACATCTGAATGGAGCCTTATAGGGGGGTGATCAATGACAGGGGGGTGATCACCCCATATAGACTCCCTGATCACCCCCCTATCATTGATCACCCCCCTGTCATTGATCAGACATTTTTTTGGCCCAAGTTAGCGGGAAATTATTATTTTTTTTCTTACAAAGTCTCATATTCCACTAACTTGTGTCAAAAAATAAAATCTCACATGAACTCACCATACCCCTCACGGAATCCAAATGCGTAAAAAATTTTAGACATTTAGATTCCAGACTTCTTCTCACGCTTTAGGGCCTCTAGAATGCCAGGGCAGTATAAATACCCCACATGTGACCTTATTTCGGAAAGAAGACACCCCAAGGTATTCCGTGAGGGGCATATTGAGTCCATGAAAGATTGAAATTTTTGTCCCAAGTTAGCGGAAAGGGAGACTTTGTGAGAAAAAAATAAATAAAAAAATCAATTTTTCGCTAACTTGTGCCAAAAAAATAAAATTTCTATGAACTCGCCATGCCCCTCATTGAATACCTTGGGGTGTCTTCTTTCCAAAATGGGGTCACATGTGGGGTATTTATACTGCCCTGGCATTTTAGGGGCCCTAAAGCGTGAGAAGAAGTCTGGGATCCAAATGTCTAAAAATGCCCTCATAAAAGGAATGTGGGCCCCTTTGCGCATCTAGGCTGCAAAAAAGTGTCACACATCTGGTATCTCCGTACTCAGGAGAAGTTGGGCAATGTGTTTTGGGGTGTCATTTTACATATACCCATGCTGGGTGAGATAAATATCTTGGTCAAATGCCAACTTTGTATAAAAAAAAAAAATGGGAAAAGTTGTCTGTTGCCAAGATATTTCTCTCACCCAGCATGGGTATATGTAAAATGACACCCCAAAAAACATTGCCCAACTTCTTCTGAGTACGGCAATACCAGAAGTGTGACACTTTTTTGAAGCCTAGGTGGGCAAAGGGGCCCACATTCCAAAGAGCACCTTTCGGATTTTACCGGCCATTTTTTACAGATTTTGATTTCAAACTACTACTCGTGATGGGCATAAGTGAGTTCATGGAAGTTTTTATTTTTTGTCACAAGTTAGTGGAATATGAGACTTTGTAAGGAAAAAAATAAAAATCATCATTTTCCACTAACTTGTGACAAAAAATAAAAAGTTCTATGAACTCACTATGCCCATCAGCGAATACCTTAGGGTGTCTACTTTCCGAAATGGGGTCATTTGTGGGGTTTTTCTACTGTCTGGGCTTTGTAGAACCTCAGGAAACATGACAGGTGCTCAGAAAGTCAGAGCTGCTTCAAAAAGCGGAAATTCACATTTTTGTACCATAGTTTGTAAACGCTATAACTTTTACCCAAACCATTTTTTTTTTAACCAAACATTTTTTTTTTATCAAAGACATGTAGAACAATAAATTTAGAGAAAAATTTATATATGGATGTCGTTTTCTTTGCAAAATTTTACAACTGAAAGTGAAAAATGTAATTATTTTGCAAAAAAATCGTTAAATTTTGATTAATAACAAAAAAAAGTAAAAATGTCAGCAGCAATGAAATACCACCAAATGAAAACTCTATTAGTGAGAAGAAAAGGAGGTAAAATTAATTTGGGTGGTAAGTTGTATGACCGAGCAATAAACCGTGAAAGTAGTGTAGGTCAGAAGTGTAAAAAGTGGTCTGGTCATTAAGGGTGTTTAAGCCATGGGGGCTGAGGTGGTTAAAGAGGCGCAAACTCTCTGGAGGCCGGAGCAGGACTGGCTGAGGTCTAGCACAGGTTCCTCACTTTTGATTTTTTTCTTACCCTGTCTGGGTTCTCCGGCTTTGCTACCGTCAAGTTGCTCGCTTGATCTTTTCCTCTTTGGCGGTGGTGGACTGGACGGCGTTTTTCCATCTGGTGCTTCTTTTTCGGTCCCGATCCTGGGTCTCTTATGTGGAACTCGTTCTGAATCTTTCTCCTCCTCATTTTCGGCCGCGGCCTCCTCTTTCTTCCTCCCTCTACGTCTTTTCCTGGAGCTCATTGTCAACGAGTCCAAAAGACGTTAAAAAATAAAGTAAAATTACATCCAAACTTGCAAATAACACAGAGGTGTCGCGCCAGTTTGAAGTGTCTGCAAAGACTGAGCTTCAGGAGTCTCGGAACTGTAAAAAGGAACTCTATGATGTCATTGGTGATTGTGATGTCATCTGATTTGCATATTCAGTGGATGAAGGAGGGCACTTGATTGTGATGTCATGGGATTTGCATATTCAGTGGACAAAGGTCAGCCGTGGATTGTGATGTCATGAACTCCATCTTGAAGGGAAGGGGAATGTACAGTCTGTGCGGATGAGGCAAACCAAGGCCCATCACTAAAATATCTGATCTTATTACACTGGTTTCCAATGGGGGCCACATATAGTAACCACATGCCGGATCACAAGACCCCGACCCCTGAACTGAGGTGTTGTGAGGGTATTTTACATAATTAATCCCTCCATGACCAGCCTGTTTAGGGCCCTATTGACCAAGGGATTTTTTAAAAAGAGCTATCATTTTTTATGTCTATGTAGCCGTATGAGGATTTGGCTTTTGTAGGACAAGTTGCAGTTTTTAATGGCACCATTTTGGGGTACACATAACTTTCATTAACCCTTTCTGGATGGGAGATAGGAAAAAAACAACAACAATACTACGTTTTTACATCCTACATTTTTCAGCAATCACAAACAACATGATGAGGTTACTCTCCGGGTCAGTACCGTTACTAAGAATGCCACGTAGGGTGGGTTCACACTAGTGTTAGGGATTCCGTTATGGCTTTCCATTAGAACATGGTTATAACGGAATCCATAAGACGGAAGGACAACGGATCCGTTCTTCTGCCCATAGACTTCTATTAGGACGGAAAGGTAACTGAATGCATTGGGGACCGCAATTTGCACTCCGCCAATGCACGGGCATCATGTTCAACGTTGAATGGGTCCGTGATCCACCTGCACCGCAAAAAAATAGAACAAGTTCTCCGTAGTGCTTTCATGGGGTTCCGTGCCTCCGTTCCGCACCTTCTCGATTGCGGATCCATTCAAGTGAATGGTTCCGCATCCGTTACGCGGTGTGCACACGGCCGGGGCCGGTATATTGTGGACCCGCTATTTGAAGGCTGCAGTACGGACAGGGCCGTGTGCACAAGGCCTAAGACAGAGGATCGGCGAGGACCAACAGCAGCACACTTTTATTTAGGGCTCATGCACACAAACTTATTCTTTTTTCCCGCGTCCGGGTTTTTTTGCAGCCCGAAGGCAGAACCATTTACTTAAATGGGGCCTCAAAAAAACTGAAATGACTGTGCTTTTCATTTCCGTACGTCTGCACAACCATTCCGCAAAAAATAAAACACGTCCTATTATTGTCCGCCTTATAGAAAACGATAGGGCTGTTCTATCAGGGGCCGGCTGTTCTGTTCCGCAAAATACGGAATATAGAAAAGTAATTTTTTTAAGCACCGTAATTAATCCAAATAAAAACTATACAAGTTTAGTATCGTATTGAGCCGCAGAATAAAGATGGCATTTTTAGTGAACGCCAAACCCTCAAAAACCTTGGCAGAATTGTGTGTTTTTTTAAAAAACATTGGTAAATTAAGTGGCGGCATTTAAAAAAATGTATCTTGTCCTGTACAAAATAGGCCCTCATATGACTGTGTGAACGGAAAAGTAAAAAGGTTATGGCTAATGTAAAAATGAAAATAAGTCTTTAGGGGTTAAAACGTATCAAACTACAATGTTTTATATTGCTTGCTCTTTTTCAGAGCATCAGGATTTCTGCACATTTTACATACACAGCTCTGCTACATGCACAGCATACACACACAGCTCTGAATGGCACATTATATATCACTGTGTTACACATTTTACATACACAGCTCTGCTACACACACACACTGCTCTGAGTGGCACATTTTACATACACAGCTCCACTGTGCACATTATACATTCCTCTGTCGCATACAGCCTGCTACATACACACACACTGCTGTTCTGGATTCACACTATACACCTATCTTTGCTGCATACACATGAAGCCCCCTCAGCTCTGCTGCATACACATGAAGCCCCCTCAGCTCTGCTGCATACACATGAAGCCCCCTCAGCTCTGCTGCATACACATGAAGCCCCCTCAGCTCTGCTGCATACACATGAAGCCCCCTCAGCTCTGCTGCATACACATGAAGCCCCCTCAGCTCTGCTGCATACACATGAAGCCCCCTCAGGCCTCAGCTCTGCTGCATACACATGAAGCCCCCTCAGGCCTCAGCTCTGCTGCATACACATGAAGCCCCCTCAGCTCTGCTGCATACACATGAAGCCCCCTCAGCTCTGCTGCATACACATGAAGCCCCCTCAGCTCTGCTGCATACACATGAAGCCCCCTCAGCTCTGCTGCATACACATGAAGCCCCCTCAGCTCTGCTGCATACACATGAAGCCCCCTCAGCTCTGCTGCATACACATGAAGCCCCCTCAGCTCTGCTGCATACACATGAAGCCCCCTCAGCTCTGCTGCATACACATGAAGCCCCCTCAGCTCTGCTGCATACACATGAAGCCCCCTCAGCTCTGCTGCATACACATGAAGCCCCCTCAGGCCTCAGCTCTGCTGCATACACATGAAGCCCCCTCAGGCCTCAGCTCTGCTGCATACACATGAAGCCCCCTCAGGCCTCAGCTCTGCTGCATACACATGAAGCCCCCTCAGGCCTCAGCTCTGCTGCATACACATGAAGCCCCCTCAGCTCTGCTGCATACACATGAAGCCCCCTCAGCTCTGCTGCATACACATGAAGCCCCCTCAGCTCTGCTGCATACACATGAAGCCCCCTCAGCTCTGCTGCATACACATGAAGCCCCCTCAGCTCTGCTGCATACACATGAAGCCCCCTCAGCTCTGCTGCATACACATGAAGCCCCCTCAGCTCTGCTGCATACACATGAAGCCCCCTCAGCTCTGCTGCATACACATGAAGCCCCCTCAGCTCTGCTGCATACACATGAAGCCCCCTCAGCTCTGCTGCATACACATGAAGCCCCCTTAGCGCTGCTGCATACACATGAAGCCCCCTCAGCGCTGCTGCATACACATGACGCACCCTCAGCTCTGCTGCATGCACATGAAGCCCCCTCAGGCCTCAGCTGTGCTGCATACACATGAAGCCCCCTCAGCTCTGCTGCATACACATGAAGCCCCCTCAGCTCTGCTGCATGCACATGAAGCCCCCTCAGCTCTACTGCATACACATGAAGCCCCCTCAGCTCTGCTGCATGCACATGAAGCACCATCAGCTCTGCTGCATGCACACACACAGCCATGCTACACGCTGTACATCTTGTTTGTGTGAATGAGGCCATAGAGTCCTCTACACATCCCGGCATTAACCCCTAAGGACCCGGAATTCTAAGGGCGCTGCAGTTTTTGAAGCCAACATCAGGCGTGGATCATAAAGGCGCCAGCAGCCCACAGTCTGGCTCCTCCCATCCATATCACTGGTCACACTGTGGCTCCTCCCACCCATATGACTGGTCACATGATCATGACATCATCAAAGGTCCTGCAGTTTACGAGGATCTAACATCTACGCTGAGCGGCCGGGCGCGGAGCCCCTATGTCCGGTATACTGGGGCTCTATAGGGGGGCGCGCAGGGCTAGAGTCCTGCAGGAACGCGTGGGAACGGCGGGAGAGAGAGTGACAAGGGGGGAGAAAGAGAGAGTGACAAGGGAGGCGGGGGGGGGGAGAAAGAGAGAGGATGGTGGTCCTCTGCATCATTGATGTCTAGCAGGATCGTGGTCCTCTGCATCATAGATATCTGGCAGGATGGTCGGTGGTCCACTGCATCATGGATATCTAGCAGGATCGTGGTCCTCTGCATCATAGATATCTGGCAGGATGGTCGGTGGTCCACTGCATCATGGATATCTAGCAGGATCGTGGTCCTCTGCATCATAGATATCTGGCAGGATGGTAGGTGGTCCTCTGCATCATGGATATCTGGCAGGATGGTAGGTGGTCCTCTGCATCATGGATATCTGGCAGGATGCTGGTCCTCTGCATCATGGATATCTGGCAGGATGGTGACCCTCTGCATCATAGATATCTGGCAGGATGGTCGGTGGTCCACTGCATCATAGATATCTGTCAGAATGGTGACCCTCTGCATCATAGATATCTAGCAGGATGGTCAGTGGGCAACTGCATCATAGATATCTGGCAGGATGCTGGTCCTCTGCATCATGGATATCTAGCAGGATCGTGGTCCTCTGCATCATAGATATCTGGCAGGATGGTAGGTGGTCCTCTGCATCATGGATATCTGGCAGGATGCTGGTCCTCTGCATCATGGATATCTGGCAGGATGGTGACCCTCTGCATCATAGATATCTGGCAGGATGGTCGGTGGTCCACTGCATCCAGGGCTCGAGTCCTGCAGGAACGCGTGGGAACGGCGTTCCTGCACTTTTTTCTTAGCAGGAACGCTGTTCCCTTTCAGCAGGGCAGCGCATTGTGCCCCTCAACACTGTCGGCGCCCCACTCTGGCGCAGCATGAAGAGAGGGAGGGAAGCGCCTCAAGTGTAGCGTGGCCGAGCTCTGTCCCATCCGCGGTACAGGAGCTTTTGTTTCCTGTACCCGGCCGGACTGACAGGAAGTGCTCACTTAGTGTGCACTTCCTTTCAGTCCAGCCGGGTACAGAAAACAAATGCTCCTGTACCACGGATCGGACAGAGCTCGGCCACGCTACACCCGAGGTGGGTGGGGAGAAAGAGAGAGTGACAAGGGAGGGGGGAGAAAGAGAGAGTGACAAGGGAGGGGGGAGAAAGAGAGAGTGACAAGGGAGGGGGGAGATAGAGAGAGTGACAAGGGAGGGGGGAGATAGAGAGAGTGACAAGGGAGGGGGGAGATAGAGAGAGTGACAAGGGAGGGAGGGGGGAGATAGAGAGAGTGACAAGGGAGGGAGGGGGGAGAAAGAGAGAGTGACAAGGGAGGGAGGGGGGAGAAAGAGAGAGTGACAAGGGAGGGAGGGGGGAGAAAGAGAGAGTGACAAGGGAGGGAGGGGGGAGAAAGAGAGAGTGACAAGGGAGGGAGGGGGGAGAAAGAGAGAGTGACAAGGGAGGGAGGGGGGAGAAAGAGAGAGTGACAAGGGAGGGAGGGGGGAGAAAGAGAGAGTGACAAGGGAGGGAGGGGGGAGAAAGAGAGAGTGACAAGGGAGGGAGGGGGGAGAAAGAGAGAGTGACAAGGGAGGGAGGGGGGAGAAAGAGAGAGTGACAAGGGAGGGAGGGGGGAGAAAGAGAGAGTGACAAGGGAGGGAGGGGGGAGAAAGAGAGAGTGACAAGGGAGGGAGGGGGGAGAAAGAGAGAGTGACAAGGGAGGGAGGGGGGAGAAAGAGAGAGTGACAAGGGAGGGAGGGGGGAGAAAGAGAGAGTGACAAGGGAGGGAGGGGGGAGAAAGAGAGAGTGACAAGGGAGGGAGGGGGGAGAAAGAGAGAGTGACAAGGGAGGGAGGGGGGAGAAAGAGAGAGTGACAAGGGAGGGAGGGGGGAGAAAGAGAGAGTGACAAGGGAGGGAGGGGGGAGAAAGAGAGAGTGACAAGGGAGGGAGGGGGGAGAAAGAGAGAGTGACAAGGGAGGGAGGGGGGAGAAAGAGAGAGTGACAAGGGAGGGAGGGGGGAGAAAGAGAGAGTGACAAGGGAGGGAGGGGGGAGAAAGAGAGAGTGACAAGGGAGGGAGGGGGGAGAAAGAGAGAGTGACAAGGGAGGGAGGGGGGAGAAAGAGAGAGTGACAAGGGAGGGAGGGGGGAGAAAGAGAGAGTGACAAGGGAGGGAGGGGGGAGAAAGAGAGAGTGACAAGGGAGGGAGGGGGGAGAAAGAGAGAGTGACAAGGGAGGGAGGGGGGAGAAAGAGAGAGTGACAAGGGAGGGAGGGGGGAGAAAGAGAGAGTGACAAGGGAGGGAGGGGGGAGAAAGAGAGAGTGACAAGGGAGGGAGGGGGGAGAAAGAGAGAGTGACAAGGGAGGGAGGGGGGAGAAAGAGAGAGTGACAAGGGAGGGAGGGGGGAGAAAGAGAGAGTGACAAGGGAGGGAGGGGGGAGAAAGAGAGAGTGACAAGGGAGGGAGGGGGGAGAAAGAGAGAGTGACAAGGGAGGGAGGGGGGAGAAAGAGAGAGTGACAAGGGAGGGAGGGGGGAGAAAGAGAGAGTGACAAGGGAGGGAGGGGGGAGAAAGAGAGAGGATGGTGACCCTCTGCATCATAGATATCTGGCAGGATGGTAGGTGGTCCACTGCATCATGGATATCTAGCAGGATCGTGGTCCTCTTGTCGTCGCAATTCATGCGCTTCTCCTTCTTCTTTGTGTGGTGCCAAATCAATTAGAAGAATAAGTATGTGTACACCATACTGCTTTATAATGAGACCTGACAAACTAGGTGGTTTCATGAAAGCATCTTCTCATCTTCCCTGAGCCATGGTAGAAGAGCAGGCGAGAGCCTTTTATTCACAGTACATTCACTTAAATAGCAGACATGACATCACAAAAGGGGTGTTCCTTAAGAAGAGACTATTGGCTCCTTAACCTGATAGGAGTGGTTTCACTGAGTCTATAGGTGTATTTGAAGACTGTAATGTAATCCCCTCTTCCCCCTCCCTCATTGACCTTCTCATACATATGGTTTGCAGCCATCTAGTGGACAGAAATGTGTACTACAGAATTTTCTAATTATATATGCATAAAATAATAAATCCTTCTCTCACAAATCCCTCCTTTTGCGGGAAATAGACCAGAGGTGAACAGGCAAAGTGAGGTACTCTCCCAACGCCCTAAACAGCGAAGAGCTGGACTTTCCATCAACAAGGTTTTATTTACTTAAGGATGGAATAATCTGTGTCTTTGACAGGGGCATAGCACATATACATAGTGTGGGCATGGATGTATTATACATTTTCCAAAACAATTTTCCTAAAATGTAGAACTATATGACAGCCTGTTAAAACCAAATTCTAATAACATTGTAGTCGCTGAACCAGTTCCCAAAACATTATTCTGGCCATGATATTAATTTCAGAATTTTTCCCATCAGTTCATTTGATAAAGTCCTATCAGTTTCTTCAGATCCTTGGTGATCCTTCCATCAGTTTCTTCAGATCCTTGGTGATCCTTCCATCAGGGGCAGTGTTGTCCGGGATGTAGATGCAGCAGTTCCTGTAGACCCCTCCTTTTTCTGCTGTCAAGGACCAGTCGGTTCTGTAGAGTCATCACTGGAAAAGAGCTCAGTTGTTCCACCATTCCCTCAACAGCATCACATATATAATTCACAAATCTCTGTTGATGACAATAGATATGTTAATCCAATCAAAAAAAATTATTTTATTTTTTATTTTTACTAATCATGGGAGTTAATGACTCGAATCCTGCAACTATCTGACTTTTTGCTTTAAATTAATCAGAAACTCTTCTACAGACTCCTATGGCATCCATGTATAAACACGAGTCATAGGATGTAGGCAGTGACCTCCTTAGTCGTGACCGGACAATGTTTTCTGATTTGATCCTACTCAGGAGGTGAGAATAGAACAAATGGCATCAGTACCCGATCAGGACTTGATCAGGGTACATTGGCCACTTCATTCCACCTGCATCCTGGGTTGGAGTTTCAAATCTCCACACAATCACCAGATATCTGCGTTTTGATAATTTTGGTTCATGAATTATGTAAGAACAATATCCTGGAGGGAAAACACCAAAGGGCTTTCCTGTATAAATCCTGTCTCTAAGGTCAGTTTGTCATTATATTTTAAATTTGGCCAAATATTTAATGCCAACTATAGGTAAGGATGTAGGAGCCACAGATGCTACTGAACTTTGAGGTTTCTCTCTTACCAACATTCTAAATTTGCCTAGGGGATCTTTGTCACTTACACATGCTCCTAACACATATATCCCCAAATCCTGTTGGAAAGGATTTCTAATGGACAGGAACAGAGGATTACACTCATCATGTTTACAACTGTTTGGTGGGGTTCCCTTCAGGATAGTCATTCTTTGCGACAAACCTTCACCTTTACTGACTCTAGAGGTAGTTTCCACTGGTATATATTCACAACACTTCAGATTAGTACTCCATTCTGTTAATTTCCAATATCCACAGTTGGTATGGTCATATTTAAATACAATTACCATAGACTGGGTCAGTCCCCGTCACACAGATGTACTTATCAGACCAAAACCAAGTGTCCTATCTGTCATCTGTCTTACAGTCCACTATACTGCAAAAGTCAACTTAGTTGTACCTGACTCATCTTGATAATATAACACCGTTGGAATTTGATTTGACTGTGATTTCCCCTTTGTACAATATGGAACAAACAATAAGGCATGAAACAACATTATGGCTCTTATAGTCCTGGCACTTGATTGCAATACGATCAGTTTCTCCTTGCAATTCAACAGCAGTGGCGGCGGTTATCAGGACTTGATGTAGATCTTCAAACCGTAGCTCTAGGACTTTCCGCCCGTCTCTTGTTTCACCACTATCCAATCTCCTGATTATGAAGAATGAATCGCTTCTATACTGTCTGGGTTCTAGGAAACAACTAAAACTTGGAAATACACATTAGACAATAACTTGTGCAACAGACAACATAATTTGGAAAACTACTATGCTGCATCTGGAACTATTGGGGAAATAGACACCTAATCCAGGAGTATTCCCAAAGAGTACTTCATGGGGACTTAGGCCTATCTTCCGGTTAGATGTATATCGGAGGAAGAAAAACCCCAGGGATAGGTACAGGCCAAATCTCCGAATATCCTGGAAAGAGATCAATATAGACACAGACATATTCACACTGTTCCACCTTTGTTCTGAATGTAGTCAATCCGCAGTCTCTGAAATGGGTAAGATGACCTTGGCATATGCCTTCCTGGAACTCCCATAGTTCTCCCATCATTATTACAGCATTCACCTAGTGGCAGCATTGTTGAACCCAGGAGTCATCCACCACAGAACCCAATCACACCTTCTCTCTCTTGATTTGCCCATGTTCTAAATCCATCCTCTTTAGGTAGAGTGCCCTCTGAAGGAAGAGTTTATTACCAACTCTCCAGAGTCCTATTATCACTTCTACCTTTATCCTTTGATGTTTCCTTTCAGCCTCTGTAGCCTTTATCTGAAAAAGGCAAACTTTTTGGAAGTCCACTGGCCTTAAGCCATCCTATATCACACAGATTTCCACTTAGGGTAGACTTCAGGTAATAATGTAACCTCTACCTTCTCAGGCAGTATCAGGGCATCAAACATCTTTCATACACTCAGCATTCATTATTGATGGGCTTAGCCATGGATCAAACAAAATCTCTGCTTCACTAGATCAGACCATAATAATGAGTGATACCGAAGGCATACCTGGATGTTAGCAGTCTTACCCTCAGCCATCTTACCAACCTCAGCGAGTGTCTTCAGCTCTGTCTCCTGCACTACCATTGCTGGTCGGAGTGGTTCTTTCTTGACAACATCAGATTAAGTAGGAACAGCATATCCTGTTCAAAATGATCCATCTTCCAGGAACCTGAAATGATCTACCAGAAACTCAAAAATGTCGTTATTAATTGGATGGAGACATTAAATTTGAATTTGAATATTTTTATTTTTATTTACTACTCCCAGAAAGAACTTTTTATTTTTATTTACAGAGGTGGGGAAAAGTATTTGTATTTACTACTCCCAGCCTCCCCCCCTCCAGATGCAGCAGAGTAATCGGATCTAATTTTGCACACCCTTAAGACGGTGATTAATTGGTGAGAGGAGTAGGAATTGCATTACTAGATGCTCCTACACATGTGATACTACCCTTAGCCATGAGAGATCATGGAACATGTTTGCTATGAGGCAATGTAATTAGATCCCAAGGATTATATAAATAATAGAGATCCAGTATTTGATTCTGGGTTGTTAAATTCCCTATGGGTGTTTCATTTGAAGGGGCTGAACATTTGTCTTCCTCCCACAGGCGAGGAAGTGGGCAAGTACATACAAAGTCTCCCCCCCCCCCCCCCCCCTTGTGGGGAGGACTGATAGGCAGCCACCCCCGCCTTAGGTCTTTGTTTGATTTAACTTTAACAATATGACAAAATAGGGACAAAATGAACTTCTCTCAAGCCTAGCCAACACTAGACCTTTCTAGATGATTCTCAAGATCATACACAAAGGCAGTACTTAGGATTTTCTCATGCATAGCTAAGGTAATCTCAAAAATCCAAATCCACCCAACTTTCCTGGAGTCTAGTGAAAACTTTCTCCACACACTCTGTCCTGAGGACAATGTGACTGACTGATGATCTAAACACTTCCTCCCAGACTCACTGATCTTCACTATGCATTAAATCCCCAGCTCTACATTGGACTCAATTTTCCAAATCTCATAAATAATAGGAGAAAACTCTCCATATTTTAACTAATTTTCTATAAAGCAGCATAAGTAAGTTCTCTGAATTGGGAATTCTATTCATCATGGCAAAATTGATGTTACTACTGGGTGTAATATATGTCATACATCATATAATGATGCAGATATCCCTACACGTTCACTCATACCTGAATAAGGACTTAGAATGGGTGCATTCCAGATTGAGTAGATTGGTCTGGAATATTTCTAGTAGGCATCATAGGGGCAATTATTGCAGGTACATTTTGAACTGATGGGACATACAATTGGGAAGGGTTATTTTCAGACATCACTGGATATAATTGTGTCCTGTCTTTGAGATCCACAAACAAACAACATGTTACTCGCACACACACTCCCATCCCCCATTAAGTCCTAAGGAAAGAGTTTTGGAGGATGGGGAAAGGCTAGAGGGAGCAGAAGGCACAGTGGGTGGTGCTGATTAGCACATTCCAGCACCTGGTGTAGAGGAGGGGCTGACAGAAAAAGCAATAGGTAGTCTTTGATGGACCACAAGACCCAGGATTACTTACAACAGAGGTGGCGGGGGAAGGGATGCCGCATGGCCAACTCTCTTTGTTCCCTACCACACCCAAATCCTCCATTTTACTATAGCAGTATTGTCCATTCTCCTCAATTACTTTCAACTTTCCATCTACAGTTTTCCACAAACTTTAATTTAATCTATCTCCTACTGCATTTGCAATCTCTAGGGGGAATTTTTACACAAAACTGCATATTTCCAGATAATACCGGAAATCGCTGCCACTTAGTATGACAGAATGCTTTCAACTTTTATTTCTAACTGAAACTTTTCCTTTCTTTTTCTCGCATCAACTGAGTCGCTGTTAAAATCTTTTCACTCTGTCCTGCAACATTCGAATTTCCCATTATTGTAGTTACACGAAGCTCAAACAATTGCTACTTATCAAACCCGCAAACTTAAGCGTAGTTGCACAAAGCTCAAACGGAATCCGATTACTATAAGTAATCGCCACCGAACCCACAAACTTAAGCGCAGTTGCACAAAGCTCAAATGATATAATAGTATTGAACCCACAATCTCTCAAAGTGAAGACCCCTAGTCAATTCACCGGGATACAAAATCTTAATAACTTCCAATTGCCTATGACAATTGGTATTAACCCTTTTCTCCAGATTCTCGTCAGAATCTTGGGCAGGGAACCAATTCTACTTCACAGGATATCCAACTCAGCTGTCTAACAACTTCCGTTTAGTTCCAGCATGTTCTACCACACAAAGAAGCAATATTTCAACAGGTTCTTTCTAACAGACAGATCAGCTATAATTTGAACCCTTCTATCGGGATAACACCAATTCAACTCTTGAGAACCCACAAAAGCGGAAGTTACAGAGGAGATTTGTAAGAAATAAAGCTTTCTTACCTTGCCGGCATGTGATCTCGTCTGATGGTTCCGTTTAAGTCGCTCTCGTGGCGTTTGAATCGGAAGTTACGCAAGCTGTCTGCCCCACGTTGGGCGCCATTTTGTCGTCGCAATTCATGCGCTTCTCCTTCTTCTTTGTGTGGTGCCAAATCAATTAGAAGAATAAGTATGTGTAAACCATACTGCTTTATAATGAGACCAGACAAACTAGGTGGTTTCATGAAAGCATCTTCTCATCTTCCCTGAGCCATGGTAGAAGAGCAGGCGAGAGCCTTTTATTCACAGTACATTCACTTAAATAGCAGACATGACATCACAAAAGGGGTGTTCCTTAAGAAGAGACTATTGGCTCCTTAACCTGATAGGAGTAGTTTCAATGAGTCTATAGGTGTATTTGAAGACTGTAATGTAATCCCCTCTTCCCCCTCCCTCATTGACCTTCTCATACATATGGTTTGCAGCCATCTAGTGGACAGAAATGTGTACTACAGAATTCTAATTATATATGCGTAAAATAATAAATCCTTCTCTCACACTCTGCATCATGGATATCTAGCAGGATGGTGGTCCTCTGCATCATGGATATCTAGCAGGATCGTGGTCCTCTGCATCATGGATATCTAGCAGGATCGTGGTCCTCTGCATCATGGATATCTAGCAGGATGGTGGTCCTCTGCATCATGGATATCTAGCAGGATCGTGGTCCTCTGCATCATGGATATCTGGCAGGATCGTGGTCCTCTGCATCATGGATATCTAGCAGGATCGTGGTCCTCTGCATCATGGATATCTGGCAGGATGGTGACCCTCTGCATCATAGATATCTGGCAGGATGGTAGGTGGTCCACTGCATCATAGATATCTGTCAGGATGGTGGTCCTCTGCATCATGGATATCTAGCAGGATGCTGGTCCTCTGCATCATGGAAATCTGGCAGGATGGTTACCCTAAGCATCATAGATATCTGGCAGGATGGTCGGTGGTCCACTGCATCCAGGGCTCGAGTCCTGTAGAAACGCGTGGGAACGGCGTTCCTGCACTTTTTTCTTAGCAGTAACGCCGTTCCCTTTCAGAAGGGCAGCGCATTGTGCCCCTCAACACTGTCGGCGCCCCGCTCTGGCGCAGCATGAAGAGAGGGAGGGAAGCGCCTCAAGTGTAGCGTGGCCGAGCTCTGTCCGATCCGCGGTACAGGAGCTTTTGTTTCCTGTACCCGGCCGGACTGACAGGAAGTGCTCACTTAGTGTGCACTTCCTTTCAGTCCAGCCGGGTACAGAAAACAAATGCTCCTGTACCACGGATCGGACAGAGCTCGGCCACGCTACACCCGAGGTGGGTGGGGAGAAAGAGGGAGTGACAAGGGAAGGGGGAGAAAGAGAGTGACAAGGTAAGGAAGGGGGGAGAAAGAGAGAGTGACAAGGGACGGGGAGAAAGAGAGAGTGACAAGGGAGGGGGGAGAAAGAGAGAGTGACAAGGGAGGGGGAGTAAGAGAGAGTGACAAGGAAGGGAGGGGGAGAAAGAGAGAGTGACAAGGGAGGGAGGGGGGAGAAAGAGAGAGTGACAAGGGAGGGAGGGGGGAGAAAGAGAGAGTGACAAGGGAGGGGGGAGAAAGAGAGTGACAAGGGAGGGGGGGGAAAGAGAGTGACAAGGGAGGGGGGAGAAAGAGAGTGACAAGGGAGGGGGGAGAAAGAGAGTGACAAGGGAGGGGGGGAGAAAGAGGGAGGGGGGAGAAAGAGAGTGACAAGGGAGGGAGGGGGGAGAAAGAGAGAGTGACGAGGGAGGGGGGGAGAAAGAGAGAGTGACAAGAGAGGGGGGAGAAAGAGAGAGGATGGTGACCCTCTGCATCATAGATATATGGTAGGTGGTCCACTGCATCATAGATATCTGGCAGGATGGTGGTCCTCTGCATCATGGATATCTAGCAGGATCGTGGTCCTCGGCATCATGGATATCTAGCAGGATGGTGGTCCTCTGCATCATGGATATCTAGCAGGATGGTGGTCCTCTGCATCATGGATATCTAGCAGGATGGTGGTCCTCTGCATCATGGATATCTAGCAGGATGGTGGTCCTCTGCATCATGGATATCTAGCAGGATGGTGGTCCTCTGCATCATGGATATCTGGCAAGATGCTGGTCCTCTGCATTATGGATATCTGGCAGGATGGTGACCCTCTGCATCATAGATATCTGGCAGGATGGTCGGTGGTCCACTGCATCCAGGGCTCGAGTCCTGCAGGAACGCGTGGGAACGGCGTTCCTGCACTTTTTTCTTAGCAGGAACGCTGTTCCCTTTCAGCAGGGCAGCGCATTGTGCCCCTCAACACTGTCGGCGCCCCGCTCTGGCGCAGCATGAAGAGAGGGAGGAAAGCGCCTCAAGTGTAGCGTGGCCGAGCTCTGTCCGATCCGCGGTACAGGAGCTTTTGTTTCCTGTAGCCGGCCGGACTGACAGGAAGTGCTCACTTAGTGTGCACTTCCTTTCAGTCCAGCCGGGTACAGAAAACAAATGCTCCTGTACCACGGATCGGACAGAGCTCGGCCACGCTACACCCGAGGTGGGTGGGGAGAAAGAGAGAGTGACAAGGGAGGGAGGGGGGAGAAAGAGAGAGTGACAAGGGAGGGAGAGAGGGGGGAGAAAGAGAGAGTGACAAGGGAGGGAGAGGGGGGAGAAAGAGAGAATGACAAGGGAGGGAGAGAGGGGGGAGAAAGAGAGAGTGACAAGGGAGGGAGAGAGGGGGGAGAAAGAGAGAGTGACAAGGGAGGGAGAGAGGGGGGAGAAAGAGAGAGTGACAAGGGAGGGAGAGAGGGGGGAGAAAGAGAGAGTGACAAGGGAGGGAGAGAGGGGGGAGAAAGAGAGAGTGACAAGGGAGGGAGAGAGGGGGGAGAAAGAGAGAGTGACAAGGGAGGGAGGGGGAAGAAAGAGAGAGTGACAAGGGAGGGGGGAGAAAGAGAGAGTGACAAGGGAGGGGGGAGAAAGAGAGAGTGACAAGGGAGGGGGGAGAAAGAGAGAGTGACAAGGGAGGGGGGAGAAAGAGAGAGTGACAAGGGAGGGAGGGGGAAGAAAGAGAGAGTGACAAGGGAGGGGGGAGAAAGAGAGAGTGACAAGGGAGGGGGGAGAAAGAGAGCGTGACAAAGGAGGGGGGGAGAAAGAGAGAGTGACAAGGGAGGGGGGAGAAAGAGAGTGACAAGGGAGGGAGGGGAAGAAAGAGAGAGTGACAAGGGAGGGAGGGGGGAGAAAGAGAGAGTGACAAGGGAGGGAGGGGGGAGAAAGAGAGAGTGACAAGGGAGGGAGGGGGAAGAAAGAGAGAGTGACAAGGGAGGGGGGAGAAAGAGAGAATGACAAGGGAGGGGGGAGGAAGAGAGAGTGACAAGGGAGGGAGGGGGGAGAAAGAGAGAGTGACAAGGGAGGGGGGAGAAAGAGAGAGGATGGTGACCCTCTGCATCATAGATATCTGGCAGGATGGTGGGTGGTCCACTGCATCATAGATATCTGTCAGGAAGGTGGTCACCTGCATCATGGATATCTAGCAGGATGGTGGTCCTCTGCATCATGGATATCTAGCAGGATGGTGGTCCTCTGCATCATGGATATCTAGCAGGATGGTGGTCCTCTGCATCATGGATATCTAGCAGGATCGTGGTCCTCTGCATCATGGATATCTAGCAGGATCGTGGTCCTCTGCCTCATGGATATCTAGCAGGATCGTGGTCCTCTGCCTCATGGATATCTAGCAGGATCGTGGTCCTCTGCATCATGGATATCTGGCAGGATCGTGGTCCTCTGCATCATGGATATCTGGCAGGATCGTGGTCCTCTGCATCATAGATATCTGTCAGAATGGTGACCCTCTGCATCATAGATATCTGGCAGGATGGTCGGTGGGCCACTGCATTATAGATATCTGGCAGGATGCTGGTCCTCTTCATCATGGATATCTAGCAGGATGGTGACCCTCTGCATCATAGATATCTGGCAGGATGGTAGGTGGTCCACTGCATCATGGATATCTAGCAGGATCGTGGTCCTCTGCATCATGGATATCTGGCAGGATGCTGGTCCTCTGCATCATGGATATCTGGCAGGATGGTGACCCTCTGCATCATAGATATCTGGCAGGATGGTCGGTGTTCCACTGCATCCAGGGTTCGAGTCCTGCAGGAAAGCGTGGGAACGGCGTTCCTGCACTTTTTTCTTAGTAGGAACTCCGTTCCCTTTCAGCAGGGCAGCGCATTGTGCCCCTCAACACTGTCGGCGCCCCGCTCTGGCGCAGCATGAAGAGAGGGAGGGAAGCGCCTCAAGTGTAGCGTGGCCGAGCTTTGTCCGATCCGCGGTACAGGAGCTTTTGTTTCCTGTACCCGGCCGGACTGACAGGAAGTGCTCACTTAGTGTGCACTTCCTTTCAGTCCAGCCGGGTACAGAAAACAAATGCTCCTGTACCACGGATCGGACAGATATCAGCCACGCTACACCCGAGGTGGGTGGGGAGAAAGAGAGAGTGACAAGGGAGGGGGGAGAAATAGAGAGTGACAATGGAGGGAGTGGGGAGAAAGAGAGAGTGATAAGGGTGGGAGAGAGGGAGGGGGGAGAAAGAGAGTGACAAGGGAGGGAGGGGGGAGAAAGAGAGAGTGACAAGGGAGGGAAAGGGGAGAGAGTGACAAGGGAGGGGGGAGAAAGAGAGAGTGACAAGGGAGGGAGAGAGGGAGGGGGGAGAAAGAGAGAGTGACAAGGGAGGGAGGGGGGAGAAAGAGAGTGACAAGGGAGGGAGGGGGGAGAAAGAGAGAGTGACAAGGGAGGGGGGAGAAAGAGAGAGTGACAAGGGAAGGAGGGGGAAGAAAGAGAGAGTGACAAGGGAGGGAGGGGGGAGAAAAAGAGAGTGGCAAGGGAGGGGGGAGAAAGAGAGAATGACAAGGGAGGGAGGGGGGAGAGAGTGACAAGGGAGGGAGGGGGGAGAAAAAGAGAGTGACAAGGGAGGGGAAGGAAAGAGAGTAACGAGGGAGGGGGGAGAAAGAGAGAGGATGGTGACCCTCTGCATCATAGATATCTGGCAGGATGGTAGGTGGTCCACTGCATCATAGATATCTGTCAGGATGGTGGTCCTCTGCATCATGGATATCTAGCAGGATGGTGGTCCTCTGCATCATGGATATCTAGCAGGATGGTGGTCCTCTGCATCATGGATATCTAGCAGGATGGTGGTCCTCTGCATCATGGATATCTAGCAGGATGGTGGTCCTCTGCATCATGGATATCTGGCAGGATGGTGGTCCTCTGCATCATGGATATCTGGCAGGATGCTGGTCCTCTGCATCATGGATATCTGGCAGGATGGTGACCCTCTGCATCATAGATATCTGGCAGGATGGTCGGTGGTCCACTGCATCCAGGGCTCGAGTCCTGCAGGAACGCGTGGGAACGGCGTTCCTGCACTTTTTTCTTAGCAGGAACGCTGTTCCCTTTCAGCAGGGCAGCGCATTGTGCCCCTCAACACTGTCGGCGCCCCGCTCTGGCGCAGCATGAAGAGAGGGAGGGAGGCGCCATAAGTGTAGCGTGGCCGAGCTCTGTCCGATCCGCGGTACAGGAGCTTTTGTTTCCTGTACCCGGCCGGACTGACAGGAAGTGCTCACTTAGTGTGCACTTCCTTTCAGTCCAGCCGGGTACAGAAAACAAATGCTCCTGTACCACGGATCGGACAGAGCTCGGCCACGCTACACCCGAGGTGGGTGGGGAGAAAGAGAGAGTGACAAGGGAGGGGGAGAAAGAGAGAGTGACAAGGGAGGGGGAGAAAGAGAGAGTGACAAGGGAGGGGGGAGAAAGAGAGAGTGACAAGGGAGGGGGGAGAAAGAGAGAGTGACAAGGGAGGGAGGGGGAGAAAGAGAGAGTGACAAGGGAGGGAGGGGGAGAAAGAGAGTGACAAGGGAGGGGGGAGAAAGAGAGAGTGACAAGGGAGGGAGGGGGGAGAGAGAGTGACAAGGGAGGGGGGAGAAAGAGAGAGTGACAAGGGATGGGGGAGAAAGAGAGTGACAAGGGAGGGAGAGAGGGGGGAGAAAGTGACAAAGGAGGGGGGAGAAAGAGAGAGTGACAAGGGATGGAGGGGGGAGAAAGAGAGAGTGACAAGGGAGGGGGGAGAAAGAGAGAGTGACAAGGGATGGGGGAGAAAGAGAGTGACAAGGGAGGGAGAGAGGGGGGAGAAAGTGACAAAGGAGGGGGGAGAAAGAGAGAGTGACAAGGGAGGGAGAGAGGGGGGAGAAAGAGAGAGTGACAAGGGAAAGAGAGAGGGGGGAGAAAGAGAGAGTGACAAGGGAGGGAGAGAGGGGGGAGAAAGAGAGAGTGACAAGGGAGGGAGAGAGGGGGGAGAAAGAGAGAGTGACAAGGGAGGGAGAGAGGGGGGAGAAAGAGAGAGTGACAAGGGAGGGAGAGAGGGGGGAGAAAGAGAGAGTGACAAGGGAGGGAGAGAGGGGGGAGAAAGAGAGAGTGACAAGGGAGGGAGAGAGGGGGGAGAAAGAGAGAGTGACAAGGGAGGGAGTGAGGGGGGAGAAAGAGAGAGTGACAAGGGAGGGAGAAAGAGAGAGTGACAAGGGAGGGAGAAAGAGAGAGTGACAAGGGAGGGAGGGGGGAGAAAGAGAGAGTGACAAGGGAGGGGGGAGAAAGAGAGAGTGACAAGGGAGGGAGGGGGGAGAAAGAGAGAGTGACAAGGGAGGGAGGGGGGAGAAAGAGAGAGTGACAGGGGGGGGGGAGAAAGAGAGAGTGACAAGGGAGGGAGGGGGGGGGGAGAAAGAGAGAGGATGGTGACCCTCTGCATCATGGATATCTAGCAGGATGGTGGTCCTCTGCATCATGGATATCTAGCAGGATGGTGGTCCTCTGCATCATGGATATCTAGCAGGATCGTGGTCCTCTGCATCATGGATATCTAGCAGGATCGTGGTCCTCTGCATCATGGATATCTGGCAGGATCGTGGTCCTCTGCATCATGGATATCTGGCAGGATGGTCGGTGGTCCACTGCATCATAGATATCTGTCAGGCTACTTTCACACTAGCGTTCGGAGCGGATCCGTCTGATGTTTCATCAGACGGATCCGCTCCGATAATGCAGACGTTTGCATCCGTTCAGAACGGATCCGTCTGCATTATAACTTAGAAAATTTTCTAAGTCAGAAAGTAGCCTGAGCGGATCCGTTCAGACTTTACATTGAAAGTCAATGGGGAACGGATCCGCTTGAAGATTGAGCCATATAGTGTCATCTTCAAGCGGATCCGTCCCCATTGACTTCCATTATAAGTCTGGACGGATCCGCTCGCCTCCGCACGGCCAGGCGGACACCCGAACGCTGCAAGCAGCGTTCAGGTGTCCGCTCACTGAGCGGAGCGGAGGCTGAGCGCTGGCAGGTGGATGCATTCTCAGTGGATCTGCCTCCACTGAGAATGCATTAGGGCCAGACGGATGCGTTCGGGGCCGCTCGTGAGCCCCTTCAAACGGAGCTCACGAGCGGACACCCGGACTCTCGTGTGAAAGTAGCCTCAGAATGGTGACCCTCTGCATCATAGATATCTGGCAGGATGGTCGGTGGGCCACTGCATCATAGATATCTGGCAGGATGCTGGTCCTCTTCATCATGGATATCTAGCAGGATGGTGACCCTCTGCATCATAGATATCTGGCAGGATGGTAGGTGGTCCACTGCATCATAGATATCTGTCAGGATGGTGGTCCTCTGCATCATGGATATCTAGCAGGATCGTGGTCCTCTGCATCATGGATATCTAGCAGGATGGTGGTCCTCTGCATCATGGATATCTGGCAGGATGCTGGTCCTCTGCATCATAGATATCTGTCAGGATGGTCGGTGGTCCACTGCATCAAGGGCTCGAGTCCTGTGGGAACGGCGTTCCTGCACTTTTTTCTTAGCAGGAACGCCGTTCCCTTTCAGCAGGGCAGCGCATTATGCCCCTCAACACTGTCGGCGCCCCGCTCTGGCGCAGCATGAAGAGAGGGAGGGAAGCGCCTCAAGTGTAGCGTGGCCGAGCTCTGTCCGATCCGCGGTACAGGAGCTTTTGTTTCCTGTACCCGGCCAGACTGACAGGAAGTGCTCACTTAGTGTGCACTTCCTTTCAGTCCAGCCGGGCCCTGCTGTGCCTGCGTGACAGTGGCCTAAATCTCTCAAAATCCTCTGTTGTATTGCTGGGTGACATGAACTACCTTTTGCCGTGAATGAACCCCTTCTGTGCCTTGGTGACAGGGGCCTAAATTTCTCAAAATCCTCTGTTGTATTGCTGGGTGACATGAACCCATTTTGCCGTGAATGAACCCCTGCTGTGCCTGGGTGACAGGGGCCTAAATCTCTCAAAATGCTATGTTGTATTGCTGGGTGACATGAACCCCCTTATGCCGTGAATAAACCCCTGCTGTGCCTGGGTGACAGGGGCCTAAATCTCTCAAAATGCTCTGTTGTATTGCTGGGTGACATGAACCCCCTTTTGCCGTGAATGAACCCCTGCTGTGCCTTGGTGACAGGGGCCTAAATCTCTCAAAATGCTCTGTTGTATTGCTGGGTGACATGAACCCCCTTTTGCAGTGAATGAACCCCTGCTGTGCCTTGGTGACAGGGGCCTAAATCTCTCAAAATCCTCTGTTGTATTGCTGGGTGACATGAACCCCCTTTTGCCATGAATAAACCCCTGCTGTGCCTGGGTGACAGGGGCCTAAATCTCTCAAAATCCTCTGTTCTATTGCTGGGTGACATGAACCCCCTATTGCCGTGAATGAACCCCTGCTGTGCCGGGGTGACAGGGGCCTAAATCTCTCAAAATGCTCTGTTGTATTGCTGGGTGACATGAACCCTCTTTTGCCGTGAATGAACCCCTGCTGTGCCTGGGTGAAAGGGGCCTAAATCTCTCAAAATCTTTTGTTGTATTGCTGGGTGACATGATCTACCCTTTGCCGTGAATGAGCCCCTGCTGTGCCTGGGTGACAGGGGCCTAAATCTCTCAAAATCCTCTGTTGTATTGCTGGGTGACAAGAACCCCCTTTTGCCGTGAATGAACCCCTGCTGTGCCTGGGTGACAGGGGCCTAAATCTCTCAAAATCCTCTGTTGTATTGCTGGGTGACATGAACCTCCTTTTGCCGTGAATGAACCCCTGCTGTGCCTGGGTGACAAGGGCTAAAATCTCTCAAAATGCTCTGTTGTATTGCTGGGTGACAAGAACCTCCTTTTGCCGTGAATGAACCCCTGCTGTGCCTGGGTGACAGGGGCCTAAATCACTCAAAATCCTCTGTTGTATTGCTGGGTGACAAGAACCTCCTTTTGCCGTGAATGAACCCCTGCTGTGCCTGGGTGACAGGGGTCTAAATCTCTCAAAATGCTCTGTTGTATTGCTGGGTGACATGAACTAGGGATCGACCGATTATCGGTTTGGCCGATATTATCGGCCGATATTGAGGATTTTGAACGTTATCGGTATCGGCATCTATTTTGCCGATATACCGATAACGTTTTGGGAACACAGAGCGCGCTGCTGACAGCGCTCTCTGTGTTCCCTCCGCAGCACAGGGGAGAAGGAAGCAGTGTCTCCTCCCCCTGTGCTGCTGCTGCCGCTGCCGCCAATAAGGGGATAGAACATAAGATGAGGGGAGGGGCTGTGGCCGCTGCGCCACCAATGAAGATAAGCCTTTCATTCATTCATATAGACAGGAGGCGGGAGCTGGCTGCAGAATCACATAGCCGGCTCCCGACCTCTATGAGCAATAGCTGCGGTCCGCGGTAGTTAACTCCTCAGGTGCCGCGGATCGCAGCTACCGCTGATAGAGGTCGGGAGCCGGCTATGTGATTCTGCAGCCAGCTCCCGCCTCCTGTATATGAATGATCGATAGACTTATCTTCATTGGTGGCGCAGTGCGCCCCCCCAAGCCCCCCAGTATTAATCATTGGTGGCGCAGTGCGCCCCCCACCCCCATCCCAATCCCGGCCAATACTAAAAACATTGGTGGCGCAGTGCGCCCCCACCCCCACCCCCACCCAGTATTAATCATTGGTGGCAGTGGCCACAGGATCCCCTCTCCCCTGCTCCTCCGATCGGAGCCCCAGCTGTGTAAGCCTGGGGCTCCGATCGGTTACCATGGCAGCCAGGACGCTATTGAAGCCCTGGCTGCCATGTTCAGCTCCATGCTGCTGTGTTCACTATGCACAGAGCAGCAGGGACTGTGTGAGATCCTATTCACCCTGATAGAGATCTATCAGGGTGAATAGGACAAAGGTTCTAGTCCCTAAGGGGGTTAAAAGTTAGTAAAAAAAAAAAACACAAAAATATTAAGTATAAATGAAAAAGATTTATAAAAAAAAAATACACATTAACAATAAACAAAAAAAATACAGATTAACAATAAACATATTAATTTTCAGCAGATTTGTGTAGCAATTTTTTTTTTTTCTCAAAAATGAAAATTCCCAGAATATCGGTATAAATTATCGGCTATCGGCCTGAAAGTTCACAAATTATCGGTATCGGTATCGGCCCTAAAAAATCAATATCGGTCGATCCCTAACATGAACTACCTTTTGCCGTGAATGAACCCCTTCTGTGCCTGGGTGACAGGGGCCTAAATCTCTCAAAATCCTCTGTTGTATTGCTGGGTGACAAGATCCTCCTTTTGCTGTGAATGAACCCCTGCTGTGCCTGGGTGACAGTGGCCTAAATCTCTCAAAATCCTCTGTTGTATTGCTGGGTGACATGAACTACCTTTAGACGTGAATGAACCCCTTCTGTGCCTGGGTGACAGGGGCCTAAATCTCTCAAAATCCTCTGTTGTATTGCTGGGTGACAAGAACCCCCTTTTGCAATGAATGAACCCCTGCTGTGCCTGGGTGACAGGGGCCTAAATTTCTCAAAATCCTCTGTTGTATTGATGGGTGACATGAACCCCCTTTTGCCATGAATGAACCCCTGCTGTGCCTGGGTGACAGGGGCCTAAATCTCTCAAAATGCTCTGTTGTATTGCTGGGTGACATGAACCCCCTTTTGCCGTGAATGAACCCCTGCTGTGCCTGGGTGACAGGGGCCTAAATCTCTCAAAATCCTCTGTTCTATTGCTGGCTGACATAAACCCCCTTTTGCTGTGAATGAACCCCTGCTGTGCCTGGGTGACAGGGGCCTAAATCTCTCAAAATGCTCTGTTGTATTGCTGGGTGACATGAACCCCCTTTTGCCGTGAATGAACCCCTGCTGTGCCTGGGTGACAGGGGCCTAAATCTCTCAAAATGCTCTGTTTTATTGCTGGGTGACATGAACCCCCTTTTGCCGTGAATAAACCCCTGTTGTGCCTGGGTGACGGGGGCCTAAATCTCTCAAAATGCTCTGTTGTATTGCTGGGTGACAAGAACCCCCTTTTGCTGGGAATGAACCCCTGTTGTGCCTGGGTGACAGGGGCCTAAATCTCTCAAAATCCTCTGTTCTATTGCTGGCTGACATAAACCCCCTTTTGCTGTGAATGAACCCCTGCTGTGCCTGGGTGACAGGGGCCTAAATCTCTCAAAATGCTCTGTTGTATTGCTGGGTGACATGAATCTCCTTTTTCCGTGAATGAACCCCTGCTGTGCTTGGGTGACAGGGGTTAAAATCTCTGTTGTATTGCTGGGTGACATGAACTACCCTTTGCCATGAATGAACCTCTGCTGTGCCTGGGTGACAGGGGCCTAAATCTCTCAAAATCCTCTGTTGTATTGCTGGGTGACAAGAACCTCTTTTTGCCGTGAATGAACCCCTGCTGTGCCTGGGTGACAGGGGCCTAAATCTCTCAAAATGCTCTGTTGTATTGCTGGGTGACATGAATCCCCTTTTTCCGTGAATGAACCCCTGCTGTGCTTGGGTGACAGGGGTTAAAATCTCTGTTGTATTGCTGGGTGACATGAACTACCCTTTGCCGTGAATGAACCTCTGCTGTGCCTGGGTGACAGGAGCCTAAATCTCTCAAAATCCTCTGTTGTATTGATGGGTGACATAAACCTCCTTTTGCCATGAATGAACCCCTGCTGTGCCTGGGTGACAGGGGCCTAAATCTCTCAAAATGCTCTGTTGTATTGCTGGGTGACATGAACCCCCTTTTGCCGTGAATGAAACCCTGCTGTGCCTGGGTGACAGGGGCCTAAATCTCTCAAAATCCTCTGTTCTATTGCTGTGTGACATGAACCCCCTTTTGCTGTGAATGAACCCCTGCTGTGCCTTGGTGACAGTGGCCTAAATCTCTCAAAATGCTCTGTTGTATTGCTGGGTGACATGAACCCCCTTTTGCCGTGAATGAACCCCTGCTGTGCCTGGGTGACAGGGGCCTAAATCTCTCAAAATGCTCTGTTGTATTGCTGGGTGACAAGAACCCCCTTTTGCTGTGAATGAACCCCTGTTGTGCCTGGGTGACAGGGGCCTAAATCTCCCAAAATCCTCTGTTCTATTGCTGGCTGACATAAACCCCCTTTTGCTGTGAATGAACCCCTGCTGTGCCTGGGTAACAGCGGCCTAAATCTCTCAAAATGCTCTGTTGTATTGCTGGGTGACATGAACCCCCTTTTTCCCTGAATGAACCCCTGCTGTGCCTGGGTGACAGGGGCCTAAATCTCTCAAAATCCTCTGTTGTATTGCTGGGTGACAAGAACCCCCCTTTGCCGTGAATTAACCCCTGCTGTGCCTTGTGACAGTGGCCTAAATCTCTCAAAATCCTCTGTTGTATTGCTGGGTGACATGAACTACCTTTTGCCGGGAATGAACCCCTGCTGTGCCTGCGTGACAGGGGCCTAAATCTCTCAAAATGCTCTGTTGTATTGCTGGGTGACAAGAACCCCCTTTTGCCGTGAATGAACCCCTGCTGTGCTTTGGTGACAGGGGCCTAAATTTCTCAAAATCCTCTGTTGTATTGCTGAGTGACATGAACTACCTTTTGCCGTGAATGAACCCCTGCTGTGCCTGGGTGACAGGGGCCTAAATCTCTCAAAATGCTCTGTTGTATTGCTGGGTGACATGAATCCCCTTTTTCCGTGAATGAACCCCTGCTGTGCTTGGGTGACAGGGGCCAAAATCTCTGTTGTATTGCTGGGTGACATGAACTACCCTTTGCCGTGAATGAACCCCTGCTGTGCCTGGGTGACAGGGGCCTAAATCTCTTAAAATCCTCTGTTGTATTGCTGGGTGACAAGAACCTCTTTTTGCCGTGAATGAACCCCTGCTGTGCCTGGGTGACAGGGGCCTAAATCTCTCAAAATGCTCTGTTGTATTGCTGGGTGACATGAACCCCCTTTTGCCGTGAATGAACCCTTGCTGTGCCTGGGTGACAGGGGCCTAAATCTCTCAAAATCCTCTGTTGTATTGCTGGGTGACAAGAACCCCCTTTTGCTATGAATGAACCCTTGCTGTGCCAGGGTGACAGGGGCCTAAATCTCTCAAAATCCTCTGTTGTATTGCTGGGTGACATGAACCCCCTTTTGCCGTGAATGAACCCCTGCTGGGCCTGGGTGACAGGGGCCTAAATCTCTCAAAATGCTCTGTTGTATTGCTGGGTGACATGAACCCCCTTTTGCTGTGAATGAACCCCTGTTGTGCCTGGGTGACAGTGGCCTAAATCTCTCAAAATCCTCTGTTCTATTGCTGGCTGACATAAACCCCCTTTTGCTGTGAATGAACCCCTGCTGTGCCTGGGTGACAAGGGCCTAAATCTCTCAAAATGCTCTGTTGTATTGCTGGGTGACAAGAACCCCCTTTTGCCGTGAATGAACCCCTGCTGTTCCTGGGTGACAGGGGCCTAAATCTCTCAAAATCCTCTGTTGTATTGCTGGGTGACAAGAACCTCTTTTTGCCGTGAATGAACCCCTGCTGTGCCTGGGTGACAGGGGCCTAAATCTCTCAAAATCCTCTGTTCTATTGCTGGGTGACATGAACCCCCCTTTTTCCGTGAATGAACCCCTGCTGTGCCTGGGTGACAGGGGCCTAAATCTCTCAAAATCCTCTGTTGTATTGCTGGGTGACATGAACCCCCTTTTGCCGTGGATGAACCCCTGTTGTGCCTTGGTGACAGGGGCCTAAATCTCTCAAAATCCTCTGTTCTATTGCTGGGTGACATGAACCCCCTTTTGCTGTGAATGAACCCCTGCTCTGCCTGGGTGACAGGGGCCTAAATCTTTCAAAATCCTCTGTTGTATTGCTAGGTGACATGAACCCCATTTTGCCGTGAATGAACCCCTGCTGTGCCTGGGTGACAGGGGCCTAAATCTCTCAAAATCCTCTGTTGTATTGCTGGGTGACATGAACTACCTTTTGCCGTGAATGAACCCCTGCTGTGCCTGGGTGACAGGGGCCTAAATCTCTCAAAATCCTCTGTTGTATTGCTGGGTGAAAAGAACCCCTTTTTGCCGTGAATGAACCCCTGCTGTGCCTGGGTGACAGGGGCCTAAATCTCTCAAAATCCTCTGTTGTATTGCTGGGTGACAAGAACCTCTTTTTGCCGTGAATGAACCCCTGCTGTGCCTGGGTGACAGGGGCCTAAATCTCTCAAAATCCTCTGTTCTATTGCTGGGTGACATGAACCCCCTTTTTCCGTGAATGAACCCCTGCTGTGCCTGGGTGACAGGGACCTAAATCTCTCAAAATCCTCTGTTGTATTGCTGGGTGACATGAACCCCCTTTTGCCGTGGATGAACCCCTGTTGTGCCTTGGTGACAGGGGCCTAAATCTCTCAAAATCCTCTGTTCTATTGCTGGGTGACATGAACCCCCTTTTGCTGTGAATGAACCCCTGCTCTGCCTGGGTGACAGGGGCCTAAATCTTTCAAAATCCTCTGTTGTATTGCTAGGTGACATGAACCCCATTTTGCCGTGAATGAACCCCTGCTGTGCCTGGGTGACAGGGGCCTAAATCTCTCAAAATCCTCTGTTGTATTGCTGGGTGACATGAACTACCTTTTGCCGTGAATGAACCCCTGCTGTGCCTGGGTAACAGGGGCCTAAATCTCTCAAAATCCTCTGTTGTATTGCTGGGTGAAAAGAACCCCTTTTTGCCGTGAATGAACCCCTGCTGTGCCTGGGTGACAGGGGCCTAAATCTCTCAAAATGCTCTGTTGTATTGCTGGGTGACATGAACCCCCTTTTGCCGTGAATGAACCCCTGCTGTGCCTGGGTAACAGGGGCCTAAATCTCTCAAAATCCTCTGTTGTATTGCTGGGTGACAAGAACCCCCTTTTGCTATGAATGAACCCTTGCTGTGCCAGGGTGACAGGGGCCTAAATCTCTCAAAATCCTCTGTTGTATTGCTGGGTGACATGAACCCCCTTTTGCCGTGAATGAACCCCTGCTGGGCCTGGGTGACAGGGGATTAAATCTCTCAAAATGCTCTGTTGTATTGCTGGGTGACATGAACCCCCTTTTGCTGTGAATGAACCCCTGTTGTGCCTGGGTGACAGTGGCCTAAATCTCTCAAAATCCTCTGTTCTATTGCTGGCTGACATAAACCCCCTTTTGCTGTGAATGAACCCCTGCTGTGCCTGGGTGACAAGGGCCTAAATCTCTCAAAATGCTCTGTTGTATTGCTGGGTGACAAGAACCCCCTTTTGCCGTGAATGAACCCCTGCTGTTCCTGGGTGACAGGGGCCTAAATCTCTCAAAATCCTCTGTTGTATTGCTGGGTGACAAGAACCCCCTTTTGCCATGAATGAACCCCTGCTGTGCCTGGGTGACAGGGCCCTAAATTTCTCAAAATGCTCTGTTGTATTGCTGGGTGACATGAACCCCCCTTTGCCGTTAATGAACCCCTTCTGTGCCTTGGTGACAGGGGCCTAAATCTCTCAAAATCCTCTGTTCTATTGCTGGGTGACATGAACCCCCTTTTTCCGTGAATGAACCCCTGCTGTGCCTGGGTGACAGGGACCTAAATCTCTCAAAATCCTCTGTTGTATTGCTGGGTGACATGAACCCCCTTTTGCCGTGGATGAACCCCTGTTGTGCCTTGGTGACAGGGGCCTAAATCTCTCAAAATCCTCTGTTCTATTGCTGGGTGACATGAACCCCCTTTTGCTGTGAATGAACCCCTGCTCTGCCTGGGTGACAGGGGCCTAAATCTTTCAAAATCCTCTGTTGTATTGCTAGGTGACATGAACCCCATTTTGCCGTGAATGAACCCCTGCTGTGCCTGGGTGACAGGGGCCTAAATCTCTCAAAATCCTCTGTTGTATTGCTGGGTGACATGAACTACCTTTTGCCGTGAATGAACCCCTGCTGTGCCTGGGTGACAGGAGCCTAAATCTCTCAAAATCCTCTGTTGTATTGCTGGGTGAAAAGAACCCCTTTTTGCCGTGAATGAACCCCTGCTGTGCCTGGGTGACAGGGGCCTAAATCTCTCAAAATGCTCTGTTGTATTGCTGGGTTACATGAACCCCCTTTTGCCGTGAATGAACCCCTGCTCTGCATTGCTGACAGGGAACTAAATTTAGTGAAAACATCTATTACTGATCGGAAGATGAGCGACTACAAGCGCACGCTGATGATAGCATTCCCACCTGACAGCAGGGGCACAGTGGAAGCACAAGGCGAAGGCAGAGGCGGAGGAAGAGGTCGCCAACGCCGCTCGGGCACCACCAGCACCTGAGAAGGCAGGGTTAGCATGGCCAAAATATGGAAAAGCTTTGTCAGCCTTGGAGGTGCTGACCTGCCCTGCAGCCAGTGTATAGTGTGAACGTGTGTTTAGCACGGCAGAGAGCGTTATCATAGGCCGCAGCTAATGTGGACAAGCTTACGTTTTTTGAAATGAACCAGGCATGAATCCCACAGGACTTGTCTGTACCTTGTGCAGAATAGACATTTATACCAGCCTCAACCATCCATTCTTGTACTCAAGTGCACTTATTCTTTGTTTTATTTTGTTATATGTCCCAATATTTTGGGGGATACCCCAATTTAAAAATAAAAAAATAACACAAATCAGTGTTGGCTACCTATTCCTCCTTCACCACCGCTTCCACCTACACCGCTACGCCAACCTACACCGCCACATCCACCCATCCACCGCCTCCTCAACCTCCTACTCCTAGATTCAGATTGTTATTTAAAATTTTTCTGTATTTTATGTTATTTTAAGTCCTTTCCCTATCCACATTTGCAGAACAGTTGTCATGCTCTTAAGCACATTTTGATGCCTTTTGCAGCCCTCTAGCCCTTTCCGGGACTATTTTAGAGCCATTTTAGTGCCCAAAAGTTCAGGTCCCTATTGACTTCAATGGGGTTCGGTTTTGGGGTCAAGTTCGGGTCCCGAACCCGAACTTTTTTTTCAAGTTCGGCCGAACCAGCCGAACCCGAACATCCAGGTGTTTGCTCAACTCTACTTTTAACCAATCAAGTTCTGCTCTCAAATGATTTAATCTAGTCATTAAATGAATATTGATATATCAATGATATAATATAATGAGAAACATTGATATCTATGGACTTAAATTAAACTGTATACTTTGATATAAAAGTTTGGGTTTGGAGAGACAGGGGACTATTGTCTATTAGCCTTAGAATACTCTACCTCATTGCCATGTTCTGCCTGCCAACTATACTATTTCCTATATCCTGCCTTTCTGCACTGTCTCTAATAAACATGTTAGAACCTTCCTAAGAATAATTAGCTTAAAGAATTTGATATTGCTGGGGATGCTTTCCAACAGGTCTCCTCAATGATAAGAAAAATCTATATACTCGAGTTGAGAAAATTCTTTACAGATGCCTTTGTCTCTAAAACAAACAAGGATCCATGTGGTTTTTTTTATCTCCACCTTAGAAGAAATGCCATCTCTAGGGAAAAATGTGACTAGTGAAGAGGAAATTCAAAATGAAGACTATTCAGTCAGTCAGGATGTTATTGTAGATGGATGATATCCTGACTACAATAAATTTCACAGATATCTACCAGCACATACTGGCCATAGGAAATTTCTGAAAATTACAGTATATACAAACATGATAAACCCCACCTTGTCACCTGTGCCTCAAAGTCTGCACCCACACCGGTTTGGTTATCCAGCAACCCCACCTGGTCAACAAGAAGGACCAATGTGGTGCCCTTCCATTGATCCCATATGTTATAATCTGGTGAACCATTGCAGTATCCAGCGTATTCATGATAAAATGATTATAGGTGGAACATTATCTTGGAACATTGTTTTTTAGGGAATATATTTTATTGGATATTAATTAGTAGGGTCTGATGAAAAGGCCAAAAGAGCCTAGAAAGCTTGCAATTTTGTCATAATCTTTTCAGTTAGCCTTTAAAAGGTATCCACCGCTGAGGAATCTTTCTTTATCAGATAATTTATGAGGAGTCACATCTAGTTGCAACTCAGGAGCTGAATTATCTGGTTTGATGATAAACTCTCATCAGCTAACATGTCATCAGAGAGGAGAGACATAATCATGAAGTGGGTGAGTCACCTCTTCCCTTACCCCTAAGTTTCTCTTTGCTATAATATAAAAGTGTTGGATCTCCTATTCTCATCATACATACAGGCCATATCTCATAGACAATATACATACAAGAGCCTAAAGATGGATGTTACAAGAGCCTAAAGATGTACAGTAGCTTTTTGGATGTATCCATCAACTCGCCAAGATCTAAAGTGGTGGGTAAAACCCCCAGCAGCCCGCTACATGGAAAATTTCTGATTCCCCATTCTCATAAAAATCCTCACTAGGGATGACTCCGCCTGTGACTTGGGTACACATGTAGACAGATAGGCCTAAAAAGAAGAGGCTGTCTTCCAACCTGAAAGATCTCGGGGCAGTCAGACTGGCCTTAGCTCACTTCTGACCTTACTCTCACAACCACCAAATCCTTGTCCAGGCTAACTAATTTTCTAATTGTTTTATATCAATAAACAGGCTATAATTAGCTTTATCCAGAGGAGTGGAACCTCAACTGTACAATCTTCTGTTGGATAGTGAAAAAGTTGTAAGAACCAGCTCTGGAGGCTATAGTGAGGAAATAATAAGATATCCAACTTTGCTGTCTGAATTGATCTCACCTTGTTCAAACATCATGTGATTTATTTTTCAGCTAGGAGAAGAAGCTGCTGTATATATATATTCCCATAGCTTACATTATTACCATAGCCTTAAAGAATCTCAGTCCAGCATTCATTGACTGAACCTTATTGTGGTTGTATATAGTGTTAGCTCCACTGACTAAGCATCAGTTTAAAACAATGGAGGATTCTTCTTTCAGGTTCATCAGTTTTCAGGATTGTCTTGATAGTTGTCATCACCTCTACAAAGTGTATTAATGAACTACAGGATTGGTCATACAAGGAACTTTATTTTAGAGATCTAGTTTCCCCCAGGTCACAAACGGGATGAATGACACTCCCTTGATGTCATAAGGATTGTTGATGTCATATGTACTGTATTACCATATATCCAGAAGACAAATATCTTCAGAAATTCTGAGACCCTGTTTCTTCACCATCAAGGACCTAATAAGGGCCAGAGAGCAAGTAATACCACTAGCTTGGTAGATCAGGGGACCTATTGAGAAGTAATACTAGTTTTATTAGTCACTCTACCTGCTCAACTGCCATCTCCTGGACTGAACCGGGGCACATACTACTGGAACAATTTTTGCAACGCTGCTGCTTGGTCAATGTCATTACCCTTGATGAAGAAAGACAGGGTATACATTGTTACTGCATAGGCCTTTATTTACCATAGAATATTTGAACATAGTCTCCTATCCCACCCACTTGAAATTGTAATTTCTTGTTGTCTGTAGGCAGCACAAGTTTCCGTCCCTTTAATAAATTCAATATTGCTTTATAAAAATATACTGGCTCCTTCCTCCTGCCCAGATTTCATAGGAGCCAGGGTGAATAGTTATTTGATTGATCATTACTGCGTATTACCTTCCTCTGTCTAGTTGTAACTAGGGATCTTTAACCCATGTGTGACTGTGCTGCCTACAGACGTCATGAAATTAACATTTCAAGTAAATTATAATCTATCTATCTATCTAGTGTTTGTTTTTGAAATATATGTAGTCCCTACCAAAGCATCACAGACATCATTATTCTTTTGATGCATTCATGCCTACCAATGAATCTCCTTATAGCTCCCTGATATAAAACTTATCGATGATATTCTCAGTAAAGCACAAGTCATTTATATTTTGCTTCTACTTAGCAAAGGTATCTTATCTGAAAAATAAATAGTATTGAATATGTATAAGCAAGCATTGCTTGTATAAACTGAGTTTAGTTTATTTTTTTCTGTTCTTTATTGACAGGATAAGTTTGATTGGTTGCTTAGCAAGTGCCCAAGAGATGAAGTACATGTGAAGCAGCAATATGCTGAAATCATGAGATAATTAGTAATCTGTTTGATACTCAAATCCCAGTTTACACAATTATCAATCAACTAGGGAGTGGGAGCGCCACCAGAACCTGTATATGTGGAAAAAGTCAGACTGGATTTTAAGAAATGCAAAAATAATGTTATTTGAAAAAGGAGAATCACACATAAACTGCAATATTTTGGTTAGAACTTAGAACATCACATTCTCAGGACATTTTTTATAAGCCATTTATATCCATTAAATAATCTTTATTAGAAACATGTTTTTTTTACAGTTATTCATACAAATTCTTTTCTCATTTCTATCTCTTTTTATTTTTAATTCCCCCCCCCATCCCTTTCACTTTAATGCATTAAACAATTAGTACATTACATTTTGGCCTAACCCTCCCTATTGCTGGTCCGCTCCTGAAGGGAGACTGAAGAGGACAAGAATAAAAAATAAAAAAAAATAAAAAAGATAAAAAACTCGCTGCTCTCCCACCCATCTCCCCCCCCCTCGATCCCCCTACCCCAGCCCCCACCACAGTCTGCTAGTTCAACCACCTCTGCCACCTTTTAGCAAACGTGTGTTTTTTCTTGGTTGATACTAGATGAAATTCCTCTCTGACAAGTGAGAGTCTAGTCAAGTTCTCCCACTCCTTAACTGTAGGTATGGCCCTATCTCCCCAATGTGCTACAATGCATTTCCTCGCATAAAAAAGTAGTTTAGATACTAGTTCTCTATCTTTAGCGATATCTATATTATCCATCACACCCAAGATACAGGCCTCAAAGCAAAGGGGGAATTTTAGCAAGTGATATTCCTCTATTTTTTCCTTCACACTCCCCCAAAATTGCTGGATCTTTGTACATGTCCAAATTATATGTACATCATCTGCCCCTTCTTCCCCACATTTTTTACAACTAAATTGTTTAAATTTATAGCATTTCATTAAGATCTTTGGGGAATAATATAGACGATATAATATGTTGAATTGCGTAATTCTATGTGAGAAGCTGTCAAAAACCCTATTTTTTGACTGTATAACCTTTTCCCAGAATTCTTACCGTTGCATATTTAGGAATTCTTGCCATTTATGGTTTAAAGTAGCGGTAGCTTTATTTTTTGTCTTCTGATATAACAGGCTTCCGTATATTTTGGATATCAATTTCCTCCCTGCTACTAGATTCAAAATATTAGCTAGGTTTGGTGGAAGAGGGACGATTTGCGTTCCTTTTTCTATCTCCGCTCTCAGGGCTTGTTTCAATTGCAAATAAAAAAAGCTAAGATCTTTATTACCCGTTACGTATTCATTTTTAAGATCTTGATAGGTGAATATGTCTCTCTCTCTCCATATCTGGCCCAGTTTGAAAATTCCATATTTCCACCAGATTCTTTGTTAAATTAATTTTAATTCCCTTAAATGAGTATTATCCCATAACAGCGTGTCTGAATGTATTCCCTTCTGTAACCATAATTCTTTTACCTTATTCCAAGATTTTGTCCACAAGTCAAATAAAGGTATTTTCTTAACTTGTTGTTGTAACAGGATATCTGCTTCTATCAATTGAAAAATAGTACAGTCTTCCAAACCTTTCCTAATCCCAGCTACCATAGTCATGTATCTATGTGACTTGCTCCATATTATCATATTTCTGATCTGTCCAAAAATAAAATACAACTCTAAATCCAGAACTGATAATCCGCCCTCTTTCTCATGAATATACAATATCTGTGCTCTTATTCTAGTTTTTTTTGCCTCGCCATACCAGATCTGTTATTAAAGGTGGCTATTATTTAAAAAATTATTTTAGGAATTATTATCGGTGCGTTCCATAACATATAATTTAGGGAGGGTGGTATACACATTTTTACCAATGAGCTACGACCTGCCATCGAGATATGGATTTTTTTCCAAACCTCTATTTTCTTCCGCATCTCCTGTATTTTAGGGAGCACATTCAACTGTAAATAATCCCTGGGATTAGGTGTTATCTGGATACCTAAATACTTGACCGGTTCTTGCCTCTCTTTAATTTCAAGTGGCCCCGGTACAAACCAATTCAGAGGATCAATCGGGATACAGGCCGATTTAGACCAGTTTATATTCAGTCCGGTATATTTACTGTATTCTTCAAATACCTGGAAGATCTTCCTAAGTGAGCCGTAAGAACCCACAAACACCATAATATCGTCTGCATACAAGGAAATTTTTTCCTCATATGCCCCAAACCGAAAGCCTACAATTTATTAGTTTTGTCTAATCATATCCGCTAAGGGTTCTATAGCTATGGCGAATAATAGGGGGGATAGAGGACAACCCTGCCTAACACCCCTACCAATGTGTATTTTCTCAGAATATTCGCCATTCAATATTAACTTTGCGGAGACTTCGGTATATAATAGCTTAACCCAAGATATAAAATTGTCTCCGAATCCCATTCTCTTCAATGTAGCAAATAAAAAGGGCCATTCTATCGTATCAAAGGCTTTTGAGGCATCTATGGTTACCATCATACGTTCTCCACAATTCATGGACTCCAGCTGGATACCCATGAAGTATCTAATTATGTTATCACTTGTAGTTCTACCTGGCATAAAGCCCGACTGATCCTCATGAATGATCCCAGGCGCCACTCTCCCAAGTCTATTTGCCAGGATCCTTGCCAATATTTTATTATGGGTGTTAATTAATGAGATAGGGCGGTATGAATCCGGAAGCTCCGGGTCTTCCCCTGGTTTTAGTATTAAGGTTATTGAAGCTCCTCTCACAGAATCTGGGGGTTTTCCCAATACCCTCGAAACCATCCACATTATAAGCAATTTCGAGATTAGTACTTCTTTATATTGAGCATAAATTTCAAATCGAATACCATCTGTTCCTGGGGTCTTATTCTTAGTTATCTTGGACAGTGTTGCTTCTACTTCAGCCGAATCTAGGGGGGCTTCTAGGGTTTCTCTTTGATCAGTAGTTAAATTGGTGATAGTAATTTTCCCTAGGAACTGTTGTAGTTCCGTCGCACTTTTATTTATCTTACTACTGTAAATATCATTGAAGTATTCCCTAAGAAGCTCTATTTTGGCCATTTGTTCAACAGTTTTATGACCGGATTTATCTGTCAAACAGTAAATATATTTATTATTTTTAGTCTGAGTTGCCACCAGGGCAGTCAGTTTTTTGCCAGGTAGATGTGCATAAATATAATTGTCCCTTACATAATTCTCTTTTTGTTGTTCAGCCATTAAAAGCAAATCTTTTTCCAGTTCGGACACTTTATCTGTCTATTCTTTGTATTTTTGTGCTGTGGGGTTATCGATATATTTATTTTCAGCTTTTTCCACCTCACTTTCCAAATCCGTAATTTTTTTCCTTATGCCCTTCCTATATATTACAGTGTATTTTGTGATAATCCCTCTTATAAAGGCCTTTGCGACCTCCCATACCATATTATTCTTAGCTGAACCCTCGTTTACCTCAAAAAATTCCCTAATCTCTTTCAGTATCTTATCGTGAATACCCATTATATTAATCCATCCTATAGTTATATTCATCCTTTTATTTATTCTTTTTTTTGTTTTTATGTTTATAATAATTGAATTGTGATCTGAAATCCCACGTCGTCCATACCTGTTCTATGTCCTGTGCACCTTTATTATCCGTGAAAAACTAAATCAATCCGTGACAAACTCCTGTGAGTTTTGGAAAAACATGAATATCTTTTTAACTTTGGATACATTACCCTCCAAATATCGATCCAGCCCAATTCTGTTATAGTATCTTTTAATTTGGACCCTATAATTTTTGATTGAGGATTATTTTATCTACATCTGTCCATTTGGCCATCCATCACATTATTAAAGTCTCCCGTTACTAAAAGTGGTTTATCACCAGCCTTAAGTACAAACTCATTTATTTTTAATAGGACATCTGATCTAAAGGGAGGCGGTATATATACATTTGCAATAATCCATGCTCTACCTTCCAATATACAGTCCATGAGGACTAATAATAAAAATCAAAATAAATTCCCTTTCCCCAGTCCTCCTCTTACTTCCCCCCCAGGAGCGAACGCCGCAGCGGGCTGCAAAACCCTCCCTAACCAACCCTTCCTGAATGGCCCAGGATAACATCTAAACCTGGCCCTCTCTCTTGCATTTCTCCCTCCCAGATGTGCCCCAGCCCCATTTGTACCTCAAATTTTTATTTTGTTTTTAATCCATTCCCCCGCTGCTTCTGCTATATCAAAGAACCAGGTTTTATTCTCCCATTCAACTCTCAACTTAGCCGGATACATCATTGAATACTTTAAGTTATTTAGACGCAGCATTTTTTTACATCAATAAAATGGCTTCTTTCTCTCACTGTTGCTCTTGCATAATCGGAAAATAACATTATTGTTGTGCCCGCATATTCTAGCTTCCCTTTGTTTCTTGACCTGCGTATTACCTCCTCCTTATCCCTAACCGATAAGAAATTGATTATTATTGGTCGTGATCTTGTGCCAGGGAGGGGAAGCCTTGCGGTAGTCTATGAGCTTGCTCTATGAAGTTTTTAAAGTTTGAGATATCCTGACCCAGTTGCTCCCTTAGCCAAGTTTGTATAAAGCCACAAGGGTCTCGTCCCTCCACACCCTCCGGAAACCCCAGACATCTCAGGTTGGACCTCCTAGACCTTTTTTCCAGATCCAATAATTTATTTTTAAGTATTGTGTTTTCATCCTTTAACCCCTTAAGGACACATGACGTACCGGTACGGCATGTTTCCCGAGTCCTTAAGGACACATGACGTACCGGTACGTCATGGCTTTAAATAGCGATGCCGGCGCCGCGGGGGTTAATCGGAACGGGATGCCGGCTGAAATCATTCAGCCGGCATCCTGTAACAATGCAGGGGGGGGTCATTTGACCCCCCCGCATCGACGATCGCAGAAAACCGCAGGTCAATTCAGACCTGCGGTTTTCTGCGTTTCCGGTCCATTCGGGTGTCCTGTGACCCGATGAACCGGAAAAAGACTGCGATCGGTGGCGTAATTATACACCACCTATCGCAGTCCGAGGATTTGGAGAGGCGGTGCTGGCCCTGGTGCTGAACGCCGCTGTCCAGGGTGCTGATTGGTGCAGGGGAGAGAGGCGCGAGATTCAAACTTCCTGCGCTCCTCTCTCCCCTCCTCTTCCTGTCCAGCACCCTGACCGTGCAGCATCGTCCAGCACCAGCTCCTGTGTCCCCCTAATCGCCATCCATCACCCTCCTGCACCCATCGCCACCCAGGTAGGTTAGGGTCAGTGAGGGAGAGGCACCGTTAGGCAGGGAAAGAAGGGAAAAGTTAGAAAAAAAAAAGCACATTTATTCAAAACTTTTTTGTTTCAGCTTTCAGACCCCAGACCCCCCCTGCCACTTGCCCCCCCGCATCCCCCCCACCCCCCGCCCCCCCCCCACCACCAGCCCCCCCCCCACCACCAGCCCCACCAACCCCCCCCCCACCACCACTTTTTTTTTTTCTGCGTGCGCTGACTGTCCGGCACTCTTAGCGTCCGGCCACTGTTAGCGCATCGCCCGCCCCACCACCCCACCGACCGCTGATCAGCGTTGAACCGCTGATCAGCAAGTTTGAACTTTTTTTTTTTTTTTTTCCTAACACTTGCCCATTTTTTTTGCCTGGACTTTTTAGTACGTGAACACTCGTGCCCCCCCACACACGCACATAGAATAAAGGTTTACACGCACGCACATACACACGCACACACACACACCCATGGCCCGCCGGATGTTCTCGGTGGAGGAGGCATACGCCCAGATTGCCTCCGACTCCGAGAGCCCCAGTGAGGATGAGGATGACCCCACGTTCCTTTTGTCATCCGCATCCTCCTCATCATCATCGGATGACGATGAGCCACCAAGGCAGCGGAGACGCCGCCAGGCGGAGCCAGGGGCCCCACATGCTAGGGATCCTGTGGCCCACCCTAGTACGAGCCGCCCTGGGGTTCGTACTGGTTTCCCGGCCCACCAAATAAGCCCACCGGAGCCCCCTGCCGATGAACTTAGCTGGTGTCCCCCAGTGGACTTTGAGCCCGAGATTCCGGATTTTGCTGGCAATCCAGGAATCCAGATTCCCACAGTGGGGTTTACTGAAATGGACTTTTTTAGTTTTTTTTTCAGTAACCCACTGGTGAATCTGATGGTGGAGCAGACGAATCTGTACGCCCAACAGTTCGTCGCTCAAAACCCGGGCTCATTTTTGGCTAGACCCGGTGGCTGGACGCCGGTCAGTGCAGCCGAAATGAGGACATTTTGGGGCCTCGTGCTGCATATGGGTCTAGTGCAAAAACCCAGTGTCAGGCAATACTGGAGTGGGGACATACTCTACCAGACCCCACTGTACAGTACGGCCATGACACGCTCCCGGTTTGAGGCCATCCGGAAATGTCTGCATTATTCCGATAATGCAGCATGTCCCCCCCGAAGTGATCCTGCCTATGACCGGCTGTACAAGATACGGCCGGTCATCAATCACTTTGGGGCCAAATTCATGGAGGCCTACGTACCTGGAAGGGAGGTCGCGGTTGATGAGTCTCTCGTTGCGTTCAAGGGGAGACTCAGTTTCCGCCAATACATTCCCACAAAGCGGGCGAGGTATGGCGTGAAGCTATACAAAATTTGTGAGAGTACCTCAGGGTACACTTACAAATTTCGTGTGTACGAGGGGCGAGATTCCCGGATTCAACCACCAGAATGTCCCCCCACTCTGGGTGTTACCGGGAAACTCGTGTGGGACCTTATGTACCCACTGCTGGATAAGGGTTACCACTTGTACGTGGACAACTTTTATACCAGCATTCCCTTGTTCAGGTCCCTTGCCGCCAGATCCACGTTCGCTTGTGGGACCGTGCGGAAAAATCAACGCGGCCTCCCTGCCCACCCCCTCCAGGTACCCATCCCCAGGGGTGAGACTCGTGCCCTTACCAGTGGAAGCCTGTTGCTGGTCAGGTATAAGGACAAGAGGGATGTCCTTATGCTGTCCACAATCCACGGTAACAGCACCACCCCCGTCTCTGTGCGAGGTACCGCGGCAACGGTCCTCAAGCCCGATTGTATCGTCGCCTACAATCGGTATATGGGAGGAGTTGATCTCTCTGATCAAGTCCTCAAGCCATATAATGCCATGCGCAAAACCCGGGCATGGTACAAAAAAGTTGCGGTCTACATGGTACAGGTTGCCATGTACAACTCTTTTGTACTATCCCGAAGCGCTGGCAGCACAGGGACATTCCTCCAGTTCTATGAGGCAGTCCTCAAAGACCTGATCTTTTCGGACCGGGAAAGAGCAGGCCGGAGTACCTCGGGAACTGGAGGCGCCCGGATCGTCCCTGGCCAACACTTTCCAGGTGTGGTCCCCCATACTGGAAAGAAGGGACGAACCCAAAAAAGATGCAGAGTGTGTCACAAGAGGGGGATACGGAAGGACACCACCACTCAGTGTGACACGTGCCCCGATCATCCGGGCCTCTGCATTATCGATTGCTTCAGGGAGTATCACACTTCCATGGAGTACTAAATTTTTACAATCCCCAACAGTCCACTAGAGAACATAAAAAACTATGTCTCTCAGACTTTGGAGACACAGAAACAGTTTTTCTTTCCCCAAAAAATATTAGTTTTAGTGCAGGCATCCTCAAACTGCGGCCCTCCAGATGTTGTAAAACTATAACTCCCAGCATGCCCAGACAACCTACAGCCATCAGCAGGGCATGGTGGGAATTGTAGTTTTACAACATCTGGAGGGCCGCAGTTTTAGGATGCCTGCTTAGTGTCTCCAAAGTCTGAGAGCCATACATATTGGGCATCGTCGCGTGCGTAAAAGTCGTCGCTATAAAAATTACTTTTGACCAAACGCCTCGGATGAACGGTGTTAAAAATATAAAATAAAAACGGTGCCAAAACACCTATTTTTGGGCAAAATTTCAATTTGAATCCATTTTGCCGGTAATAAAGCAAGGGTTAACAGCCAAACAAAACTAAATATTTATTGCCCCGATTCTGTAGTTTGCAGAAACACCCCATATGTGGTCGTAAATGGCTATATAGCCGCACGGCAGGGCATAGAACGAAGGGAACTCCATATGGTTTCTGGAAGGCAGATTTTGATGGACAGTTTTTTTTTTGACACCATGTCCCATTAGAAGCCCCCCCTGATGTAGCCTAGACTAGAAACTCCAAAAAAGTGACCCCATCTAAGAAACTACACCCCTCAAGGTATTCAAAAGTTACTTTACAAACTATGTTAACCCTTTAGGTGTTCCACAAAACTAAATAGCGAATGTAGAAACAATTTTAGAATTTAATTTTTTTGTTACATTGCCTCAAAAAGAGTAATATAGAGCAACCAAAAATCAAATTTACCCCTAAAATAGTCCCAAAACAACAACCACCTTATCCCGTAGTTTCCTAGATGGGGTCACTTTTATGGAGTTTCTACTCTAGGGGTGCATCAGGGGGCTTGAAAGGGTACATGGTGTAAATAAACCAGTCCAGCAAAATCTGCCTTCCAAAAACCATATGGCGTTCCCCTTCTTCTATGTCCTGCCGTTTAGCCAAATAGTAGTTTACGACCACATATGGGGTGTTTCTGCAAACTACAGAATCAGGGCAACCCATTTTGAGTGTTGTTTGGCAGTTAACCCTTGTTTTACTCCTGGAAAAAATTGATTATATTGGAAAATTTTCCAAAAAATAGAAATTTCAAAATTGTTTCTCCATCTGCCATTAACTCTTGTGGAACACCTAAAGGGTTAACAAAGTTTGTAAACCCAGTTTTGAATACCTTGAGGGGTGTACTTTCTTAGATGGAGTCACTTTTTTGAAATTTCTATTCTAGGGGTGCAACAGGGGGCTTCAAATGGGACATGGTATAAACAAAACCAGTCCTGCCAAATCTGCCTTCCAAAACCCATATGGTGTTCCCCTCCTTCTATGTGCTACCGTTCGGCCAAACAGTAGTTTACGACCACATATGGGGTGTTTTTGCAAACTACAGAATCAGGGCAACCCATTTTGAGTGTTGTTTGGCAGTTAACCCTTGTTTTACTCCTGGAAAAAATTGATTATATTGGAAAATTTTCCAAAAAATAGAAATTTCAAAATTGTTTCTCCATCTGCCATTAACTCTTGTGGAACACCTAAAGGGTTAACAAAGTTTGTAAACCCAGTTTTGAATACCTTGAGGGGTGTACTTTCTTAGATGGAGTCACTTTTTTGAAATTTCTATTCTAGGGGTGCAACAGGGGGCTTCAAATGGGACATGGTATAAACAAAACCAGTCCTGCCAAATCTGCCTTCCAAAACCCATATGGTGTTCCCCTCCTTCTATGTGCTACCGTTCGGCCAAACAGTAATTTACGACCACATATGGGGTGTTTTTGCAAACTACAGAATCAGGGCAACCCATTTTGAGTGTTGTTTGGCAGTTAACCCTTGTTTTACTCCTGGAAAAAATTGATTATATTGGAAAATTTTCCAAAAAATAGAAATTTCAAAATTGTTTCTCCATCTGCCATTAACTCTTGTGGAACACCTAAAGGGTTAACAAAGTTTGTAAACCCAGTTTTGAATACCTTGAGGGGTGTACTTTCTTAGATGGAGTCACTTTTTTGAAATTTCTATTCTAGGGGTGCAACAGGGGGCTTCAAATGGGACATGGTATAAACAAAACCAGTCCTGCCAAATCTGCCTTCCAAAACCCATATGGTGTTCCCCTCCTTCTATGTGCTACCGTTCGGCCAAACAGTAGTTTACGACCACATATGGGGTGTTTTTGCAAACTACAGAATCAGGGCAACCCATTTTGAGTGTTGTTTGGCAGTTAACCCTTGTTTTACTCCTGGAAAAAATTGATTATATTGGAAAATTTTCCAAAAAATAGAAATTTCAAAATTGTTTCTCCATCTGCCATTAACTCTTGTGGAACACCTAAAGGGTTAACAAAGTTTGTAAACCCAGTTTTGAATACCTTGAGGGGTGTACTTTCTTAGATGGAGTCACTTTTTTGAAATTTCTATTCTAGGGGTGCAACAGGGGGCTTCAAATGGGACATGGTATAAACAAAACCAGTCCTGCCAAATCTGCCTTCCAAAACCCATATGGTGTTCCCCTCCTTCTATGTGCTACCGTTCGGCCAAACAGTAGTTTACGACCACATATGGGGTGTTTTTGCAAACTACAGAATCAGGGCAACCCATTTTGAGTGTTGTTTGGCAGTTAACCCTTGTTTTACTCCTAGAAAAAATTGATTATATTGGAAAATTTTCCAAAAAAAAGAAATTTCAAAATTGTTTCTCCATCTGCCATTAACTCTTGTGGAAGACCTAAAGGGTTAATAAAGTTTGAAAAAACAGTTTTGAATACCTTGAGGGGTGTAGTTTCTAGAATGGGGTCATTTTTGGGAGGTTTCTATTATCTAAGCCTCACAAAGTGACTTCAAACCTGAACTGGTCCATATAAAGTGGGATTTTGAAGATTTCTGAAAATTTCAAAATTTGCTTCTAAACTTCTAAGCCTTGTAACATCCCCAAAAAATAAAATATCATTCCCAAAATGCTACAAACATGAAGTAGACATATGGGGAATGTAAAGTCATCACAATTTTTGGGGGTATTACTATGTATTACAGAAGTAGAGAAACTGAAAGTTTGAAATTTGCTAATTTTTCAAAATTTTTGGTAAAAATTTTATTTTTTTATGCAAAAAAATTAACTTTTTTGACCCAATTTTAGCAGTGACATGAAGTACAATATGTGACGAAAAAACAATCTCAGAACGGCCTGGGTAAGTCAAAGCGTTTAAAAGTTATGAGCACTTAAAGTGACACTGGTCAGATTTGCAAAAAATGGCCTGGTCCTTAAGGTGAAATAGGGCTGTGTCCTTAAGGGGTTAAAATAGTTTTTTCTTTAACTATTGCCTGCAGTAGGTCCTCAGAACTAGATGTTCTCTTCTCTACCTCTAGTAGCCTTTCTTTATATTTTTTTCAAATCCGTCCTGAGGAATCCCACCGCCTCTTTGATATTTCCAGTCTGGAGAGAGAGGTCCTGTATTGCCAGATTGCATTTTTTTATTTCTTGAAATATATCCTGCAAGCTGGGCACCTGTTCCTCCTAAATAGGAGCTATTTTCTCTGCCTCTTTTAACTGTTTATTTCCGCTCTCCCCAGGCTGGAATTCAACAGCAGATAGTCTATTAGTAGCGTTCTCTATCAAACTAGGAGGTTCCCCCCCCCCCCCTGGATTTGGGATATATCATCCTTCTTCTTCCTAGGGGGGCTAATCTGTCCGCTTGTATTGATCAGCAGTTGTTGTTTCAATCTTTCTGTCCGCTTAAACATTGGAGAGATCGAAGTATTTAATTTTGATTGGGTTTTCCCCTTTTTTCCTGCCCCCTGTCTAGACATTTCAGAACTTTTTTTTTTTTTCCCTTTCCTCCTTTCTTCCCCTGTCCTTGCTTCCCCTTTTCTTCCCTTTCCTTTCCTTCCTCTTCCTTCTTTCTTTTTATCGCATGTGTGCGGGCGCACGTCGGTGATGCACGCGCCTCCCTCCCAGCTGATGGGCTCCCAGCTCATGTGAGATGCCGTTCCGCCTGTTGCCTTGCTCCCCTGCTGCCTTCCTGACCTGCTTCTAATCCGACCTGTGTACCTGCTACCAAGTCGTCCTGTTCTGACGAGTGTGAGACGTTGTCTTTGGAACCGGAGAAATGGAGCTGAGCATAGATGCAGATAAGGGGATCGGATGTGAGAGGAGAGGACTGCTGTGCTGGTGCGACTGCCTGAATTTCACCGCCCCCCCTTTCCCCTCCCTGGACGAGAACCGAGTCGAGGTGAGATGTATAGATTCCGCTGTCGGACTGGAGTTTTGATGGTTAAACAGGCGGACATGTCGAGGCGAGGCAAGTTCGCTTCAAGTGGGTAATCGCTGAGGGGAACTGAGGTCGCCGAAAAACGATCCTAAAAGTTCATCTCTGGGATTCGGTCGCCCCCCCCATCCCCTGATAGCTTACACCCAGAAGACAAGCCTGAATTACGGTGTTGGAGGGGGCGGGTCATTGTGGCAGACGGAATCTGCGCACGGCATCTCAGGTTCTTTAAGTCTGAGAAAGAGAGGCGCTAATCCTGAGTTTTGAAACAGGGGCAGGGGGCTACACACCCTAAAAATTAGACGGGATGCCAGTCAGGCAAAGTTAAAACGAGGAGGCCTGCTAAAAAGTCTGATCCCGGGGGTGTAAATACTCAGTTATTAATGCTGGAATATATGATAGTGCGCTTCTTGAACTTGTGTAATTGGAAGATAAGAACCTGTGGTGGTGACCTCTACCCCTCCCCCCGAGGGCAAACTAGTCCGTTGTTATCGGAATTTTAAGAAGATTAGAGGACCGAAAGATTCCGGACGTTCTGGACCTTTCTCCTCTCCCTGCTCCCTTTTATATGTACAGCAGTAATACTCCTTGTCCCCCCTATTAATACCACTAATAATGCCTGGGACTAATCTGACCTGTTATAACTGCACTGCTTGATCGGATTGTACTGTGGGCCTACAGCCTGGTGAATAGCCAGGCCTAGGTGCTATTGAGGAACTGCACTTGAATGAACTACTGCATGAACCATTAACAACTAATAATGTTTGGGACTAACTTGAATTGTTATAAGTGCAGTGTCTGATCTGGCTGTATTGTAGGTTACCCAGGCTGAGGTGGTGTTGAGGAACTGCACTGGAATGAATTACTGCATGAATTACTAATAACCAATAATGTTAATTGAATGAACCACTGACTAATATATGAACATTTGAACTGCTTATATTACTTTATCAACCAGATGATTGTAAACAGTATATGAATTGCTGACGGTTATATAGGTGGTAGCAGAAAAAGGAAGGGGGGGGAGGGAAGGGGGGAAGGAAAGGGAATAAAAGATAAGCCATTTATATGAAAGGAAAAAAAACTTTGTTAGGCATCACTTTTTCCCTCCATGTCATCAGAGGATATCTCACCACCTTGTAAGTCTTTTAATCTTCCCTCTAAAAAAGTGACCCTTTGTTTGAGGTTCTGCTGCGCATCACTATATTCTCGAAGCAAACGGGCAAATCGAGTGTGCAGCATGTCCAAATTGGACTCTAGGAGCTCTAATTTCTCTTCTGTAGATTTACCATTCATTGCATTTTTCTCCTTTGTTTCATCAAGTAGGCCCTCTTTTACAAGTATTTCTTTTCCTCTTTCTTCAAGAATCTTTTTAGCATCTGGATATTCTACTAATGCCTCCATTAGATCATCTTTTGAAAGGCAGAAAAGGTCAGAGTAACCAAGGCTACGAATGCTAGCTGTCCGGCGGTTGCCCATCTTGCTCCCTTCAATATTTAAAATACTAATCTCACCAAAGCAACTCCCTGAAGTTAAAATAGCATATTGAGTAATTCCATCTTCCCCAACAACAGCTAGTTTTCCTTCCTTGATTATGTACATTTCCCGACCTATATCCCCTTTCCGACAGATGTAATCTCCTGGGCTGAAAACCTGAGGTCTCAGTTTAAGAACCAACTCCACTAGGAGGCCTGCTTCACAATTTTGAAAAATGCGTACCTGAAAAATATCAATGTATAGATCAGAGATGGAAGAGGATTTACATAACTAATATACAACAAACTAAAGGACAATAATGATCTTTATACAAGTAACATAACACTTGCACATGTTGTCCTCTCATATACTGCAAGAGATATTGAATACAAAATTCCAAAACAATTATAGAGATGGAGGATTTAGCAGCAACTTACCTTCCTTAGTGTCTCCAGATGAACATTTATTGCAATCTCAGCCCTAAGTTTGTCAGGCAGATTTTTCAGCACTTCTCTTTCATCTACTGTCTTTTTGTTGGTCCAAAGGTAATCAAACCACCTGATAACTTTGGCCTCCAAATCTTTGCTTACCTTTCTAAATTGCATATAGTGTTTTATAGCATCTATTTTAGCCTGAAACTCAGCCCTGGTTGCATTCATGTTCGAGATCATAGAACCAACATTTCCTACAATAGTAGCAAAGATCAAAACACCAACCAAAAAGTCAAAGATGACAAAAAGGTACTCTGTGTCTGTGACTGGAGGAGGGGTTTCTCCAATTGTAGTGAGTGTTAAAGTAGACCAGTATAAACAGTAGACATATTCACGTGTCAGATAACCATAGGCAGGATCAGTAACATTAGGGTAAACCCATGTGTCCACACCAAAACCAATTGCTTTAGATATAGCATAATAAATGCAAGCATTCCAGTGGATAATGAGTAGAATGTATAGCACTAGATTGAATATTCTGAAAATGTTTGGATAACTAGTTCGAGTCTCAGTCTGGTCAAAACATTCAAACATGCGTGGGAAATGTAGTAATCGGTTAAAGCGAAGCTCTGGGCGGTGAATCCCAAGCCCAAGGTAACCCAAGTCTGTGGGAAGTATAGAGATGACATCTAATTTGAACTGCAAGGTTTGTATATAACTGTCACTGAGCATCTTGGGATCTCTGACAAGTAGTCCTTGCTCTAAGAATCCTAAAAACAGGAGAGATTACAGGTCTGTAAGTTTGATACCTTTTTAAATTGTTCATTTTAGTAGTTTTCATTTGCTCGTTGCAACAGCACATGAAGACATTGTGACTGTGACCATGTCTTAAAATTAGTACAGTTCAGGCACTAAACATTGTCAAGTAAACATTTGGTACACCTGTATGAGATCTATGTGAGCACTATAGACAAATTAGTGCAGTGGACTAACATCCCCTTCTTCCTTTTGTTCCCTCACCGTGTCAGTCTCCCATTCACATGATTTACCTTTCCAGTTTTAACCACTACTATGGCCTAATGTGGTTCTGATACTGTTAATGCTTCAAATAGCTATCCTTTTTATTTGCTTTATTCTTCAAAATATTTTTCATTTTATGCCTATAAGCACTTTGGGCCAGATTTATCATTAGCTCAAGTCAGAATAATGGAGTGAAAAAGTCACAAAAAAATGCGCAAACGCTAAAACTGCGCACAAATTTGCGACTTTTTCTGCTTTGCACTATGCTAGCCAGTTTTCTGAAAGTGGGCGTGTTTTCTTATGTAAATTAATCTCTAGACAGATTTACTATTGGGACTTTTTAAAAAGTCGCTAAAAAGTCGCAAAAAAATGCGCAATTTCACTCAGGTGAGGACCATACTTATCTTATGAGACTTTTTAATAGAACATGCGACTTTTTTGTAAAAACATGCAACTTTTTCGTAAAAACATGCGACTTTTGTAAAGCTGCTTACTGACGGATAAACTGCTACCATCAAACCACATTTATTACAGTCTTAAAGGGCCGATCATAAATCTGACTTGGCTAAAACTGACTTTAGCCATATGTGAAAGTGGAGTGAGCTGTCAGAGTAATGATAAATCTGGCCCTTTGAGCTATATTCCCAGCAGAATGTCTCTTGTCCCATATTTGTTTGATTCTGTATATCTTTTGTTATGCATGTATTGGATTGTTATAACAATTTTTGTTGTAAAACTACTGATTGTAAAATTGAATGAAAAATATTGAAAGCATAGATTACCTGTGCGAAATCGAATAATTATATCAATGATGTATATGATGTCAGAAACATAATCCAGTGTGAGCCACACTATAATATAACTGGTCTGAAGGTCATTAAAACACGCCCTAAAATAAAAAGAACAATTATCAATAATTACTGGAAGCCCAAGACTCTGATAATTTTTTTTTGTAATTTAACTAGTTCAATTAAAGTCATTGCCAAGTTATTTTTATTGATGACCTATGCTTGGTCATCAATATCGGATTGGCGGGGGACTGACACCCAGCACCCCTGCCGATCAGCTGGTTGATCAGAAAGGTACACGCTGTGCCAGTGCAGCCCTCACTTATTTGTTTACCTGCTCGCCATCGCAACCGCAGAGGTGAGCAGGTGTAACTACAAAAAACAGTCCCATTCACTTCTATGGCATGGCTCATTCCTATTCAAGTGCATATGAACGAGTTGTCCCATAGATGTGAATGGGAGGGGGGGTTCTTGTAGCTACACCTGCTCACCGCTGCTGTTGCAACAATGAAGAGAAGGCAGTGATGGCACAGCACGTGCCTTCTCTTCAACCAAATATATATCCACGGCACACTCATTAGCTGATCAATAGAATTTATTATGTTGTCAGCACCAACTTGGTGTATTGCATGACAGAAAAAATAGGGCCAACGTTTCGGTCCAACCTGGACCTTGATCACGGCCTATAAACAATATAGAAAAGATATATATATATTACAACAATCGGGTGCAAGACAACATTGAATGTAACAGTTATACAAAAAGAATAGTCCACATTTATATAGAAATACTGTAATGAGCCACAGGGGTGGGTTAGTCTGTCAAGAATAAAGAAAATGAGAAAAAATTATGAAAAATTATAGAAAATTAGAGGATGCAGGAGGAGTCTAGGCAAATGTAAATCGTATGTCATATCAAGCTTTATAGGAAATCCCAATCAAGGGTAGGGGATTGTATATTCTAATTGACAAATAGTAATATTAGTTATAGTATAGACCCATAAAAAGACTGACTCCAATTGCAGCTCAAAGATTCTATCATAGATATAGAGTATACAAATGTCAAATATATGCAGTGACCTTATGCTAACATATCAAAATACAAAAAGTAAATCGAGGTCTCAAAGCAAACAGACAGAAATAAAACCAAAAAGAAGGTGAAATAAACAGCATTGGACCATCATAATAGAAGTGTTACCTGCTATATCTGAAGCGATGTATACTCGTTGGTGGTACAGGGAGAACTGGCGATGCAGCGCCAGTTATAATGAGATTTCCTCGTGTTACTCGGCGTCTGACGTCACTGGTAGGTGCCTGGTATGTGTTTGGAACGCAAACATGCGACTGGCTTACAAATGGAACGCAAGGAGACCCGCGTTTCCATGTTTAAATTGCGCCCAATGTACTAATGTCAAGAAAGGCAATACTTCTTCTCATCCCCATTCTGGTAAAATTTATAATATCAAAGGATACTACACTTGTGCAACATCGTATGTGGTTTATATGATTAAATGTCCCTGCGGGCAAGCTTACATCGGCGAAACTTCTCAATCTATTCGTGATAGGAGAAGTAAGCATAAGTCCGATATTAGATGTAAAAAATCTGAACTTCCAATTCCTCATCATTTTTTGCAAATGCACCATACTGTGAGCCAGTTACAATTTCAAATTATAGATCACGTACCCATGCCAAGACGCGGTGGCAACCGTAAGCTTTTACTACAACAAAGAGAGTCCTTCTGGATCTATGAGCTCAAAACTATTTCACCATATGGACTTAACTGTGATTTTGATCTATTATTATGAATATAACATGTAAATGCGATGTCTTTTTGTATTATGTTCGTCATGACATACTAGACTGTATAATATCGTTACAAGTGTAATAATTATACTAGCTTTATGCTATTATCAATCAATAATTTCTCAAATAATTTTCCATTTTTTCTCCTTATTTAGACATGCTGAACTATAGGTTTGGGTATGCTTATTAATTTATTATTCTCTATGTTCTAATATATACTAATCTTGTCTATATTTAATTTTATAACTAATCATGATTGATTAACATGATGGATGACAATGTATATTATGTATATGGATAATGATGGAAGATTAACTTTATGTAATTCCTTAGTTCTATTAATTCTATAATATCCATGATGATTGATAGTGTTATACTTAGAAGAAAGATGACTGTTATTATGAAATTGTGATTTATGATATATATACAGATTGGCCAGACTTGATGAGTGTGCCATATTACTAAATCTTTATTCTATAGTATTTGTTTCAATTCTCTCTTCATCTTCCATTGGACTTATATGGAACTCTTTAACCTGCAACAATTTTACTGGCATTATCAGCTTCCCATGTGAAGCGAATGCTCAGTGGTGATACAGTGGCTGAATCTTCATATACAGCGTCCGGCGCTCGATTTGGCTATCCGACGCACCAGTCTGACGTCATCTGTATGCGCGCGGGTCTCCTTGCGTTCCATTTGTAAGCCAGTCGCATGTTTGCGTTCCAAACACATACCAGGCACCTACCAGTGACGTCAGACGCCGAGTAACACGAGGGAATCTCACTATAACTGGCGCTGCATCGCCAGTTCTCCCTGTACCACCAACGAGTATACATCGCTTCAGATATAGCAGGTAACACTTCTATTATGATGGTCAAATGCTGTTTATTTCACCTTCTTTTTGGTTTTATTTCTGTCTGTTTGCTTTGAGACCTCGATTTACTTTTTGTATTTTGATATGTTAGCATAAGGTCACTGCATATATTTGACATTTGTATACTCTATATCTATGATAGAATCTTTGAGCTGCAATTGGAGTCAGTCTTTTTATGGGTCTATACTATAACTAATATTACTATTTGTCAATTAGAATATACAATCCCCTACCCTTGATTGGGATTTCCTATAAAGCTTGATATGACATACGATTTACATTTGCCTAGACTCCTCCTGCATCCTCTAATTTTCTATAATTTTTCATAATTTTTTCTCATTTTCTTTATTCTTGACAGACTAACCCACCCCTGTGGCTCATTACAGTATTTCTATATAAATGTGGACTATTCTTTTTGTATAACTGTTACATTCAATGTTGTCTTGCACCCGATTGTTGTAATATATATATATATATCTTTTCTATATTGTTTATAGGCCGTGATCAAGGTCCAGGTTGGACCGAAACGTTGGCCCTATTTTTTCTGTCATGCAATACACCAAGTTGGTGCTGACAACATAATAAATTCTATTGATCAGCTAATGAGTGTGCCGTGGATATATATTTGATTGATATTGTGACGTGACTGTCCCTCCATTGAGCACCTCCCTGGGATTCATATTCCCCTATTCAAACGGTGTGCCTTCCAAAATTTGAATTTATCTATATTTTTGTGGAACTGTGCACCCGTCTTCATGTCTACTACGACTTTTTCTTATGACAATGCCACAGCTGATGGGATCATCTCTCAAGTAACAGCTTCAAGTGACTTATTACATATTTCACATAGTGAGGTTAAATCCAGGGACCTGGAACGGGAATCAAAGAAGCTCATTGGCTCTGAACTCCATTGTGCCACATTGGCCGAATATTATAAGAGTGGGCTGATACCACGCGGCCTGAGAGTTCATTTAAGACCTAATCTTTTTTCTACTAATAAAGATTATTGCGACAAATTCGAAACAATATTAAATAAATGTTCCATGGACATTATTGTCCTTAGCATTGATTTTTTTACAGAAATCTATTGTTGAATCAAAAGAAAAAATCTTTTTTATTGAAACCCAACTCTCAGCAACCATTTCTCCCCAGGACCGCACTGACCTTAAAAATAAAACTGAAAAAATCCTAGAGGATCATCGCAAATATATAGAACAGACCAAAAGATCCAAATATATCCGTGATACAGAAGACTATCAGCTGAACCGTGTCTACAGGTGGCAATGGCAAGAACCGAATACCTATGGCCACTATTCTTATGCGGATTATGCGTCCTCTTCTTCTGGCAGCGAGAAACCGACATACCGACAACAACGTTTTTTCAACCGGCGAGGCAACCGCTCCCGTCGCAAACAAAGAGGATACGGAGGGGACGACATTCTAACCGAAACAGAGACACCTCCCATGCAGATCCGGTCTCAGGTAGTGACCTTGTAATCAATATTTCTTCTAGAACTCTATCTCCTGCTGAAATAATGGTTCTCTCCAAAGGACTCTCTTATTGTCCCATTGCCTCCTTACATCATTTTGATCTCATGCAAGATTTAAATAGATTCTATCGTTCACTGCGGTTAAAAGTCCATTTCTTTTCATCCACCTCTACTGATAGAGTTACGAGTCAGGACAGATTATCCATTTTGAATTTGGGCCTTAGATCCAGAAGCAACTTTATGCCCCCTAAATTTAATCATAGTGTTGAAGCATTTATTGATTTGGTTGACAGAGAAATACGCACAGTATTGGATGCACAGAAACGTGGTACATTTCCAACAACAGGTAATTTATCTAGTATAGAAACTACAGCCCTCCGAATGTTAATGCAGGACGCCAATATTACAATTAAACCCGCCGATAAGGGCGGCGCCATAGTCGTTATGGACACTAAATATTACATCAATGAAATAGAGACCCAACTTGCAGATACAGATACTTATGAGCCAATTTCATTTAATCCTACCTATAAAATCCAAAAGGAAATTAATTCCTTTTTGGACTCAGCATTACAACAGGGGATTATCGATAAGGCCACATTTAATTATTTACATAATGAATATCCTATAATGCCAGTAATGTATACACTGCCAAAAATACATAAAAACTTGGATCAGCCACCTGGCCGACCGATTGTGGCCTCTACTAATTCATTATTATCACCATAATCTATTTATCTCGAAAAAATTCTAACTCCATTGATCAAACAAACAGATTCATTTTTGCTAGACACGAGTCATTTTTTAGATATTATTTCTCAAATTGGCCCACTGGCAGATGAGTCCTTTCTGGTGACATTAGATGTTTGCAGCCTTTACACCTCCATACCTCATGATGGGGGTGTACAGGCAGTATCCAGTCTACTTCAATCCTCGCCATTATCTATTGAACAACAGAATTTCTGTATTGGATTACTACAGTTAGTGTTACGGCGCAACTACTTTATGTTCGGCGATAATTATTATATTCAGCGGAAGGGCACAGCAATGGGGGCTAATGTAGCCCCCCCCCATATGCGAATGCATATATGGAAAATTTTGAAACACTATATGTATACTCCCATTCAATTTTTAAGCAACATTGTAAAACATGGCGTCGTTATATTGACGATATCTTCCTGGTGTGGGAAGGCACTCGCGATTCGTTCGACCAATTTTTTCATTTTTTGAATAATACTATACCTGACCTAAAGTTCACTGTGACTATCAGTGAACATACTATCCATTTCTTGGATACGGCAATAACTAAAAATTCGGATGGCAGACTCAATGTAGATCTTTATAAAAAACCAACTGATAGAAATACTCTTCTTCTTTTTTCGAGTAACCATCCCCGCAATACTAAAACATCATTGCCTAAATCCCAATTTATGAGGGTCGGGCGAATCGTGAGTGAACCCCACACCAGGGAGATTCGTCTACGAGAAATGTCTCAAAGATTTCGTGCACGTGGCTATCCACAATCGCTTCTTGACACCGAGCTCAAAAAAGTAACTACTAACTTAGCCAAACCGATCAAACCGGTTTCTCCTCCACGCCTACCATTTATTACTACTTATCATTCTTTTGTACCGAAAATACATCAAATTATTCGTAAACACTGGCCCCTTCTCAATAAATTTCATCCCGATATTTTGGAATTTTCTTATCCTATGAGAATGTGTTATAAACGACCACGTAATTTGAAAGATTCTTTAGTACATGCCGATGTCGGCTCATTTAAACCCAAATTTATTCAACCAACTTTAGCTCCTTTGAAAAATGGTACGTTTCCATGTTTAAATTGCGCCGAATGTACTAATGTCAAGAAAGGCAATACTTTTTCTCATCCCCATTCTGGTAAAATTTATAATATCAAAGGATACTACACTTGTGCAACATCGTATGTGGTTTATATGATTAAATGTCCCTGCGGGCAAGCTTACATCGGCGAAACTTCTCAATCTATTCGTGATAGGATAAGTAAGCATAAGTCCGATATTAGATGTAAAAAATCTGAACTTCCAATTCCTCATCATTTTTTGCAAATGCACCATACTGTGAGCCAGTTACAATTTCAAATTATAGATCACGTACCCATGCCAAGACGCGGTGGCAACCGTAAGCTTTTACTACAACAAAGAGAGTCCTTCTGGATCTATGAGCTCAAAACTATTTCACCATATGGACTTAACCGTGATTTTGATCTATTATTATGAATATAATATGTAAATGCAATGTCTTTTTGTATTATGTTCGTCATGACATACTAGACTGTATAATATCGTTACAAGTGTAATAATTATACTAGCTTTATGCTATTATCCATCAATAATTTCTCAAATAATTTTCCATTTTTTCTCCTTATTTAGACACGCTGAACTATAGGTTTGGGTATGCTTATTAATTTATTATTCTTAATGTTCTAATATATACTAATCTTGTCTATATTTAATTTTATAACTAATCATGATTGATTAACATGATGGATGACAATGTATATTATGTATATGGATAATGATGGAAGATTAACATTATGTAATTCATTAGTTCTATTAATTCTATAATATCCATGATGATTGATAGTGTTATACTTAGAAGAAAGATGACTGTTATTATGAAATTGTGATTTATGATATATATACAGATTGGCCAGACTTGATGAGTGTGCCATATTACTAAATCTTTATTCTATAGTATTTGTTTCAATTCTCTCTTCATCTTCCATTGGACTTATATGGAGCTCTTTAACCTGCAACAATTTTACTGTTATTATCAGCTTCCCATGTGAAGCGAATGCTCAGTGGTGATACAGTGGCTGAATCTTCATATACAGCGTCCGGCGCTCGATTTGGCTATCCGACGCACCAGTCTGACGTCATCTGTATGCGCGCGGGTCTCCTTGCGTTCCATTTGTAAGCCAGTCGCATGTTTGCGTTCCAAACACATACCAGGCACCTACCAGTGACGTCAGACGCCGAGTAACACGAGGGAATCTCACTATAACTGGCGCTGCATCGCCAGTTCTCCCTGTACCACCAACGAGTATACATCGCTTCAGATATAGCAGGTAACACTTCTATTACGATGGTCCAATGCTGTTTATTTCACCTTCTTTTTGGTTTTATTTCTGTCTGTTTGCTTTGAGACCTCGATTTACTTTTTGTATTTTGATATGTTAGCATAAGGTCACTGCATATATTTGACATTTGTATACTCTATATCTATGATAGAATCTTTGAGCTGCAATTGGAGTCAGTCTTTTTATGGGTCTATACTATAACTAATATTACTATTTGTCAATTAGAATATACAATCCCCTACCCTTGATTGGGATTTCCTATAAAGCTTGATATGACATACGATTTACATTTGCCTAGACTCCTCCTGCATCCTCTAATTTTCTATAATTTTTCATAATTTTTTCTCATTTTAATTTTCTCATTCACATAATTTTTTCTTTATTCTTGACAGACTAACCCACCCCTGTGGCTCATTACAGTATTTCTATATAAATGTGGACTATTCTTTTTGTATAACTGTTACATTCAATGTTGTCTTGCACCCGATTGTTGTAATATATATATATCTTTTCTATATTGTTTATAGGCCGTGATCAAGGTCCAGGTTGGACCGAAACGTTGGCCCTATTTTTTCTGTCATGCAATACACCAAGTTGGTGCTGACAACATAATAAATTCTATTGATCAGCTAATGAGTGTGCCGTGGATATATATTTGATTGATATTGTGACGTGACTGTCCCTCCATTGAGCACCTCCCTGGGATTCATATTCCCCTATTCAAACGGTGTGCCTTCCAAAATTTGAATTTATTCCTTTATTCTCTTCAACCAGCTGATCAGCAGGAGTGCTGGGTGTCGGACCCCCACGATCTGATATTGATAACAAAAATAAATTGGACAACCTCTTTAAAACAAAACATCAGCAGTTTATGTTGAGTTATTTCTATTGACTTTAAAAGTTCTCCTTGCTCTCTGTAGGTTTCACTGGAGCAGAGCTCAGAGCACAGAGCAGCTGTGTTTATGCACAGATATCTCTGTTAGTTGATACAGGGGCAGAAAGCTTCAAGCAGCAGCTAAGTACACAAGCTTTAGTAGTCTCCTGGTTGGATGCCAAGGCTGTCACCCAAAGCAAAAGGGAGGGGCGGTGAAGCAGCTCAACGCAGAGAGCAGGTTCTGGAAAGGGAGCTGGCTTTCATGTCTGTCTGTCACTGTGCGGTTCACCGTGACGTGTGTTGCCGTGCAGGCTGGCTGCACGATTTTTGTGTACTGGCTGCGGATGAATCCTGTGCAGGCTGGTTGCTAGGGGCTGCGTGCTGTATGCAGTTTCTAGTGTGTACTCTGCTCTTGTACGTGTGTACCCCTTTGACTGTATCTGCATTTCTGTATCCCATGTATGCCGGTTGCCAGGGGCAACGTCCGGTTCTGTTCTTGTGTGTCTTGTTTTGTGCTCTGGTGCTGATGGGGTTAACTCCCCCTGTCTGCGGTGCCTGGGTGTGGTTTTGCAGGTGCACTTGTTCAAGACTCCCTGTGTGTCCTGTTCCTGGGGTCAGTAAGTTCTGGTTTAGTTGTTCTGGTTTAGTTGTTCTGTTGGTCAGTTCTGGTTTAGTTGTTCTGTCTGTCAGTTTATCCTGTTCCGTTCTTGGTGAAGTTCCTTGCTGCTGACCCAAGGAATCTTTCCATATGTGGTTCCGCCTAGGTTTACATTGTTGTAGTCTGTATTTAGTATCTTGTTTTTGCTATGTCCTGTTCTGTCTGTACCTGCCCTGTACTATGATGTTATTTGTTCCTGTTCTGTTCCTTGCTAGCCTAGCAGTGCTTAACTGCATCCGTTGTCATGTTTGTATTTCTGTATAGCCTAGCAGAGCTTATCTGCATCTGAGCCTAGCAGAGCTTATCTGCATCTGTTCCATGTCCTGTTATTGTCTGTCTGGCAGTCCTTACTGCTTCTGTTATTCTATTCATGTCTGCTTCTGTTCGTTTTATGTCTGCCTCCGGAAGGGGGTCCCTGGCTTCTCTGGAGGGGGAATCACCATCCGTGTGCAGCTCTGCCTGGGGCCGCTTAGCTTCTATCGCTTGCAGCGCAGGTAACTGCTTCTGCCTTGTTATACCTTGCCTGTCTTTAGTTCCTGCATCTGTATCTGTATCAGTATCGCTGTCTGACTCGGCTGGTACCATTGTTGGTATCTTCCAGTCTGCTGGACCAGCTACCACTGACTCGGTTTACCCTCTGGAGTAGCCCCTGGCAACTACCGTGGCTCAAGTTTATTCTCACCACCAGAGCCGCCAGTAAAGACCTGGTGTTGCTTAGTTACGCCCCTCCAGAGTATTGCCAGTCAGTCGCACAAGGGGTTCACACCCACTGGTTCGTTACTGGTTCGTTGAGGAAAGTATATTCCTGGTGGTATGTTTTAGTTCTCTTGCTTTGGATAGAGAATTGGATTGCACATCTCACTTGTAGTTAAAAATTAATTAATTAAAGGGCTTCTGTCACCCCATTAAACGTTTTTTTTTTTTTCTTTACTAATAATCCCTATAGTGCGATCTCAGCATACATAAGCTAATTAATGATTTTCGTTCAGTAGAATTTGCTAAAAATCGATTTTTGAAATATGCTAATTACCTTGCTACTAGCAAGTAGGGCGGCTACTTGCTGGTAGCAGCCGCATCCTCCGATCGTAATGATGCCCCCTCTGCATTCTGATTAACAGGGCCAGGGAAGGGAATCGTTCTCTGCTGGCGCTGTTAGAATTTGAAATCTCGCGCCTGCGCCGTACCTGTCTTCAATCGGCGCAGGCGCACTGAAAGGGGGCCGCTCGCTCGACCGCTCCATCCTCAATGCGCCTGCGTCGATGACGTCATCGCATATACCCGGAAGAGAAGACGCCGGCATCGCTGGAAGGAGGCGGAGAGTCTGGATGACGTCGCTGGATGCTCGAATCAGGTAAGTATGTATGTAATAAGCATGCTGCCACAAAAACCACCAACGAAATGGGAATAAAAAACAATAAATGATTTTTATCAAAAGTACAATTATTAACACTATACCACCAACGAATATGAATAATAAGCCCTACTAAATATACAGATGCTTATATATTACACATATATAAATATCAATAGTGTCAAATAGTGTGTATATATAAATATATATGCTATTTATATATATATATATATATATACACATATATTTTAGTGTAAGTGATATATATCATTATATATGTTTCTTTGTGTATATATTACTATATATATATATAAATATATGTTCACGGACTGGCATATATATACACATAGAAACAGATATAGAGATACACATAAATATATTTATATATATATATATATATATATATATATATATATAAATAAATAGACATAGAGTAATTCCGATATATTATCATAAAGATATATATATATATATATAGAAAGAGTCGTGATAGACAGGCAGAGATGGACAGGCAGACATGGACAGGCAGAGATGGAGACGCAGAGATGGACAGGCAGACATGGACACGGGGAGATGGAGACGCAGACATTGACACGCAGACATGGACAGGCAGACATGGAGACGCAGAGATGGACAGGCAGACATGGACACGGGGAGATGGAGACGCAGACATTGACACGCAGAGATGGACAGGCAGACATGGACACGCAGAGATGGACAGGCAGACATGGACACGCAGATATGGAGACGCAGAGATGGACAGGCAGACATGGACACGGGGAGATGGATACGCAGACATGGACACGCATACATGGACACGCAGACATGGACAGGCAGAGAGGGACAGGCAGAGATGGAGACGCAGAGATGGAGACGCAGAGATGGAGACGCAGACATGGAGACGCAGACATGGACAGGCAGAGATGGACAGGCAGAGATGGACAGGCAGAGAGGGACAGGCAGAGATGGACAGGCAGACATGGACACGCAGAGATGGACAGGCAGACATGGACACGGAGAGATGGACACGGAGAGATGGACAGGCAGACATGGATACGCAGACATGGATACGCAGAGATGGACACGCAGACATGGACAGGCAGAGAGGGACAGGCAGACATGGACACGGAGAGATGGAGATGCAGAGATGGACAGGCAGACATGGACATGGAGAGATGGACACGCAGACATGGACACGCAGACATGGACACGCAGACATGGACACGCAGACATGGAGACGCAGAGATGGACAGGCAGCCATGGACACGGGGAGATGGATACGCAGACATGGATACGCAGAGATGGACATACAGACATGGACAGGCAGACATGGACACGCAGAGAGGGATAGGCAGAGAGGTACAGGCAGACATGGACAGGCAGACATGGACACGCAGAGATGGACAGGCAGACATGGACACGGAGAGATGGACAGGCAGACATGGACACGGAGAGATGGATACGCAGACATGGATACGCAGAGATGGACACGCAGACACGGACACGCAGACATGGATACGCAGAGATGGACGCTCTATTTAAGATAGGGCTGTTTTCCTTATGGTAGCTTTCTGGGTTTGCTTAGCAAACCCTTTTGGCTCACTCAGGGATCCGTAGCTCCTTCTCCTCAGCTGTTCCTTGTCCAGCACTCCCAGACCTCCTTATATTTCTCTCTCACACTTCTCTGGTTGCCAGAGATAGAGCTTCCTGCCTGGACATCTATTCTGACCTTCTGGAGCTGTGTTGCTGCGTTCGCTGGTAGTTGGTCCAGTACGCTACCCTCCAGATCCCTGTTGGACCTTTTTGGTTTATTGTGGTCGCCCACCTGGGTGTATGTGTTTGTATGTTTTGTCTGTCCTCTCCCTGGTGTTTCCCTCTTAGTGATAGTGGTGTGGACTAGCGATCCCACCGGCCTGTTCACTATCCAGGGCTCATATTAGGGAAAGCCAGGGTTTAGGCACGTGATCGCCGCACGGGTGAGGAACCCGTCCATGGACGTCAGGGCAGTCAGGTGCCAGCCGCAAGGTGAGTTAGGGGTCACCACCTTTCCCTCTCCCTTGGGCAGGGCTTTCCCTGTTTTCCTCCCTGTGCGTGACGTCGGTCATTACATTATCTCTGGCCTTTATTTTGTGTAGGTAAAAAAAAAAAAAAATAATAATAATTTTTTTTTTTACCTACTTAGAATCCTGTATGGATCAAATTGCTGCTCTGTCCAAACAATTTCATGGCCTGTCTTTGGAGGTGGTAGGATTGAAGGCGTCGGTCCTCCAGCAACAGCAGCAATTACAACTGACTGCAAGCCCAGCGGTTGCTACTGGTAACCAGGTTGTTGCGGAACCCAAGGTCCCTCTCCCTGACAGATTTTCTGGGGGAAGGGACAAGTTTTTGACATTCCGTGAGGCCTGTAAGTTATATTTTAAACTGCGCCCTTACTCCTCTGGTAATGAAGATCAGCGGGTGGGGGTTGTTATTTCCCTGCTGCAGGGGGATCCGCAGTCCTGGGCGTTCTCTTTACCTACTGATTCCCAGGCTCTTCGGTCAGTGGATGAGTTTTTCGGGGCCTTGGGTCTCATATATGATGACCCTGACCGAGTCGCCCTGGCTGAATCAAGATTACGGAGACTCTTACAAGGAGAGCGGCCGGTAGAGGAGTATTGCTCTGAATTCCGTAGGTGGGCTACGGATACCCAATGGAACGACCCGGCTCTCAGGAGTCAGTTCTGCTCTGGGTTATCCGAAAGGGTTAAGGATGCGCTTGCATTATATGAGACCCCCTTTTCCCTTGATGCGGTTATGTCCCTTTCTATCCGAATAGATAGACGCCTTAGGGTCAGGTTGAAAAAACCGGAGCAATTGGTAACCCCTCCCAAGCAGCAGTTAGTCTGTACGGACTTAGACGAGCCTATGCAGCTAGGAGGAACTACTCGTCAGGTCCGTCCTCCTGAGGCTCGCCGTAGGCGTGGGTTTGTTTTTTTTGTGGGGAGAGGGGTCATTTCATTAATGTCTGTCCTTCTTTCCTCAGAAACAAAAGACCGTCGGAAAAACTACTAACCCCAGGCTGTGTGGAGGATGTCAGCCGGGGGGTATACGTTTCCTCCATACGTACATCGCAATTTGTGTTGCCAGCGGTTATTATTTTTGGTGATAAGACGGAGACTATTTCTTTCTTTCTAGACAGTGGAGCAGGGGTAAATTTGATAGATGCCCATTTTGCCCGCACTTTGGGTTTGTCTCTCTGTACTTTACCCATTCCCATATTCGCTATTGATTCTGCTCCCCTGTCTCAGAGAAACCTCACGCACATTGTTCATAATTTACACCTTCGGGTAGGGGACCACCATAACGAGATGCTTTCAGGTTATGTTCTGGAGGGGCTTCCCACTCCGGTAGTGCTGGGTCTTCCCTGGTTGGTAGCGCACAATCCAGTGGTGGATTGGCAGGCCAGGGAGATATTGGAGTGGAGTGAGCAGTGCAGAGAAAATTGCTTAAATAGCAATTGCTTAGTTGCCTCCATAACTACCCTACCTACATTTATTTCGGACTTTGAGGATGTTTTTTCTGAAAAGGGTTGTCAGAAGTTACCACCTCATCGTCCTTATGATTGCCCGGTTAACCTTATTCCCGGCGCAAAATTACCCAAGACCAGGTTATATAATCTTTCGGGTCCAGAGAGACAAGCCATGAAAGATTATATCTCCGAGAGCTTGGCTAAGGGACACATCAGACCCTCTTCTTCACCCGTGGCTGCAGGGTTTTTCTTCGTTAAAAAGAAAGATGGGGGCCTGCGTCCTTGCTTAGATTTTCGCGAATTAAATCAGATAACCATCCGAGACCCATACCCTCTTCCTCTCATTCCTGACCTGTTTAATCAGATTGCGGGTGCTAGGTGGTTCTCCAAACTTGATCTTAGGGGTGCCTACAATCTGATTCGTATTAAGGAGGGGGATGAGTGGAAGACAGCGTTTAACACCCCTGAGGGGCATTATGAAAATCTAGTTATGCCTTTCGGTCTGACCAATGCTCCTGCCGTCTTTCAACATTTCGTTAATGACATTTTTAGTCATCTAATCGGCATGTTTGTGGTAATATACCTAGATGATATTTTAATTTATTCGTCTGATCTGAAAACACATGAGGTGCATGTCAGACAAGTACTGCAGGTCCTACGGACGAATGAATTATATGCTAAAATTGAAAAATGTGTCTTCGCCGTTCAGGAGATACAATTCCTGGGTTATTTTTTATCTGCGTCAGGTTTCCGTATGGATCCTAGGAAGGTCCAGGCAATTTTAGATTGGGATCTTCCTGAGAACCTCAAAGCACTACAACGGTTCTTGGGCTTCGCGAATTTCTATAGGAAATTCATTAAAAATTATTCACTTATTGTAAAACCGCTTACTGACATGACTAGGAAGGAGACTGATTTTTCTAAATGGTCTGACGCCGCTAAAGTTGCTTTTTCCTCTCTAAAAGAGAGGTTTACCTCAGCACCTGTACTGGTCCAACCTGATGTCTCTCAGCCTTTTATTGTTGAAGTCGATGCGTCAGAGGTGGGAGTGGGGGCGGTGCTGTCTCAGGGTCCGTCTCCTGGCAAATGGCGTCCTTGTGCTTTCTTTTCTAAAAAACTATCTGCAGCAGAAAAGAACTACGATATTGGCAATAGGGAACTATTAGCTATTAAACTTGCGTTTGAGGAGTGGCGTCATTTCTTAGAGGGGGCAGTCCACCCCGTCACTGTGATTACGGACCGCAAAAATCTTCTGTACCTCGAATCAGCTAAGCGTCTCACCCCTAGACAGGCTAGGTGGTCGCTATTTTTTACCAGGTTTAACTTTGTGATTACCTATCGTCCTGGGGCAAAGAACACCAAGGCTGATGCACTATCTCGTTGTTTCCCTGGAGGGGGTAATGTGAGTGATCCGGTACCCATTCTTCAAAGAGGAGTGGTTGTTTCTGCGGTACACTCTGTTTTGGAGGGGAAGGTGTTAGAGGCCCAGGGGGACGCCCCGGTCTCTTGCCCCTCAGAGAAATTGTTTGTACCGTTGAACTTACGTTTCGAATTATTAAAGGAACATCATAATTCGGCACTTGCTGGGCACCCGGGTAGTAAAGCAACCCTGGAACTATTGTCTCGTCATTTTTGGTGGCCAAGGTTGCGTCAGGATGTATTGGATTTTGTGTCTTGTTGTTCTACCTGTGCGCGGGCAAAAGTTTCACATACACGTCCTGCAGGGTCTCTATTACCACTCGTCATTCCCAATAGACCGTGGACACATCTGTCAATGGATTTTATCACTGACTTACCTTTGTCTGCGGGTAAAACAGTTATTTTGGTAGTAGTGGACAGGTTTAGCAAAATGGTACACTTCATTGCGTTACCCGCACTACCTAATGCTAAGACTCTTGCTCAGGTATTCGTCAGTGAAATCGTGAAGCTTCACGGGGTCCCCTCCGATGTTGTTTCGGATCGGGGTACCCAGTTTATTTCTAAATTTTGGAAAGCTTTTTGTTCCCGTTTGGGGGTACACTTGTCCTTTTCCTCTGCTTTCCATCCTCAGTCGAATGGACAGACTGAGCGTACCAACCAAAACCTTGAGACATATCTAAGATGTTTTGTGTCTGAAAACCAAGAGTTGTGGTCATCATATTTACCGTTAGCTGAGTTTGCCATAAATAATCGTCGTCAGGAATCCACTGGCAAGTCACCATTTCTTGGTGCATATGGTTTTCATCCCCAATTCTGTACTTTCAAAGAGGGGGGGTCTTCTGGGGTTCCCGAAGAGGAACGGTTTTCGTCATCTCTTTCATCGGTATGGCAGAAGGTGCAAGCTAACTTGAAAAATATGGGAGGTAAATACAAATGCATGGCTGATAAGAGACTGTCGCCAGGTCCGGACCTAGGAGTGAATGACTATGTGTGGTTGTCTACTAGGAATATTAAATTGAAGGTTCCCTCTTGGAAACTGGGTCCTAGGTTTATTGGCCCTTACAAAATTGTAGCCATCATCAACCCCGTGGCTTTTCGCCTGGAGTTACCTCAGACTTTTAAAATTCATAATGTTTTTCATAAGTCGTTACTCAAAAAATATGTTCCACCTCTAGAACCATCACCGCTGCCACCCCCTCCTGTTGTCGTGGATGGTAACCTAGAATTTCAGATATCCAAAATTGTTAATTCTCGTCGGGTCCGCCGCTCTCTTCAATATCTGGTGCATTGGAAAGGTTACGGTCCCGAGGAAAAAATGTGGGTTCCTGCGTCTGAGGTAAACGCCGACAGGTTAGTTCGGGTTTTTCATGCCTCTCATCCTGAGAGACCTGGTCCTGAGTGTCCGGAGGCCCCTCGTAGAGAGGGGGGTACTGTCACGAGGGTGTCGAGGACCACGCCTGACTCCGTTATACCCGGGGTCAGGAAGTCGCAGCGGTTGGCTGCACGCTCTATTTAAGATAGGGCTGTTTTCCTTATGGTAGCTTTCTGGGTTTGCTTAGCAAACCCTTTTGGCTCACTCAGGGATCCGTAGCTCCTTCTCCTCAGCTGTTCCTTGTCCAGCACTCCCAGACCTCCTTATATTTCTCTCTCACACTTCTCTGGTTGCCAGAGATAGAGCTTCCTGCCTGGACATCTATTCTGACCTTCTGGAGCTGTGTTGCTGCGTTCGCTGGTAGTTGGTCCAGTACGCTACCCTCCAGATCCCTGTTGGACCTTTTTGGTTTATTGTGGTCGCCCACCTGGGTGTATGTGTTTGTATGTTTTGTCTGTCCTCTCCCTGGTGTTTCCCTCTTAGTGATAGTGGTGTGGACTAGCGATCCCACCGGCCTGTTCACTATCCAGGGCTCATATTAGGGAAAGCCAGGGTTTAGGCACGTGATCGCCGCACGGGTGAGGAACCCGTCTAGGGAAGTCAGGGCAGTCAGGTGCCAGCCGCAAGGTGAGTTAGGGGTCACCACCTTTCCCTCTCCCTTGGGCAGGGCTTTCCCTGTTTTCCTCCCTGTGCGTGACGTCGGTCATTACAGCATGATCAATGACTGTGGTGATCACCCCATATAGACTCCCTGATCACCCCCCTGTCATTGATTACCCCCCTGTCATTGATCACACCCCTGTAAAGCTCCATTCAGACGTCCGCATGATTTTTACGGATCCACTGATAGATGGATCGGATCCGCAAAACGCACACGGACGTCTGAATGGAGCCTTACAGGGGCATGATCAATGACTGTGGTGATCTCCCCATATAGACTCCCTGATTACCCCCCTGTCATTGATTACCCCCCTGTCATTGATTACCCCCCTGTCATTGATCACCCCCCTGTAAAGCTCCATTCAGACGTCCGCATGATTTTTACGGATCCACTGATAGATGGATCGGATCCGCAAAACGCACACGGACGTCTGAATGGAGCCTTACAGGGGCGTGATCAATGACTGTGGTGATCACCCCATATAGACTCCCTGATCACCCCCCTGTCATTGATCACCCCCCCTGTCATTGATCACCCCCCTGTAAAGCTCCATTCAGATGTCCGCATGATTTTTACGGATCCACTGATAGATGGATCGGATCCGCAAAACGCACACGGACGTCTGAATGGAGCCTTACAGGGGCGTGATCAATGACTGTGGTGATCACCCCATATAGACTCCCTGATCACCCCCCTGTCATTGATCACCCCCCTGTCATTGATCACCCCCCTGTCATTGATCACCCCCCCTGTCATTGATCACCCCTCTGTAAGGCTCCATTCAGACATTTTTTTGGCCCAAGTTAGCGGAAATTTTTTTTTTTTCTTACAAAGTCTCATATTCCACTAACTTGTGTCAAAAAATTAAATGTCACATGAACTCACCATACCCCTCACGGAATCCAAATGCGTAAAAAATTTTAGACATTTATATTCCAGACTTCTTCTCACGCTTTAGGGCCCCTAGAATGCCAGGGCAGTATAAATACCCCACATGTGACCCCATTTCGGAAAGAAGACACCCCCAGGTATTCCGTGAGGGGCATATTGAGTCCATGAAAGATTGAAATTTTTGTCCCAAGTTAGCGGAAAGGGAGACTTTGTGAGAAAAAAAAAAAAAAAAATCAATTTCCGCTAACTTGTGCCAAAAAAATAAAATTTCTATGAACTCGCCATGCCCCTCATTGAATACCTTGGGGTGTCTTCTTTCCAAAATGGGGTCACATATGGGGTATTTATACTGCCCTGGAATTCTAGGGGCCCTAAAGCGTGAGAAGAAGTCTGGGATCCAAATGTCTAAAAATGCCCTCATAAGAGGAATGTGGGCCCCTTTGCGTATTTAGGCTGCAAAAAAGTGTCACACATCTGGTATTGCCGTACTCAGGAGAAGTTGGGGAATGTGTTTTGGGGTGTCATTTTACATATACCCATGCTGGGTGAGAGAAATATCTTGGCAAAAGACAACTTTTCCCATTTTTTTATACAAAGGTGGCATTTGACCAAGATATTTATCTCACCCAGCATGGGTATATGTAAAATGACACCCCAAAACACATTCCCCAACTTCTCCCGAGTACGGAGATACCACATGTGTGGCACTTTTTTGCAGCCTAGGTGGGTAAAGGGGCCCACATTCCAAAGAGCACCTTTCGGATTTCACAGGTCATTTACCTACTTACCACACATTTGGGCCCCTGGAAAATGCCAGGGCAGTATAACTACCCCACAAGTGACCCTATTTTGGAAAGAAGACACCCCAAGGTATTCCGTGAGGGGCATGGCGAGTTCCTAGAATTTTTTATTTTTTGTCACAAGTTAGTGGAAAATGATGATTTTTTTTTTTTTTTTTTTCATACAAAGTCTCATATTCCACTAACTTGTGACAAAAAATAAAAACTTCCATGAACTCGCCATGCCCATCAGCGAATACCTTGGGGTCTCTTCTTTCCAAAATGGGGTCACTTGTGGGGTAGTTATACTGCCCTGGCATTCTAGGGGCCCAAATGTGTGGTAAGGAGTTTGAAATCAAATTCTGTAAAAAATGACGAGTGAAATCCGAAAGGTGCTCTTTGGAATATGGGCCCCTTTGCCCACCTAGGCTGCAAAAAAGTGTCACACATCTGGTATCTCTGTATTCAGGAGAAGTTGAGGAATGTGTTTTGGGGTGTCTTTTTACATATTCCCATGCTGGGTGAGAGAAATATCTTGGCAAAAGACAACTTTTCCCATTTTTTTATACAAAGTTGGCATTTGACCAAGATATTTCTCTCACCCAGCATGGGTATATGTAAAAAGACACCCCAAAACACATTCCCCAACTTCTACTGAATACGGAGATACCAGATGTGTGACACTTTTTTGCAGCCTAGGTGGGCAAAGGGGCCCATATTCCAAAGAGCACCTTTCGGATTTCACTCGTCATTTTTTACAGAATTTGATTTCAAACTCCTTACCACACATTTGGGCCCCTAGAATGCCAGGGCAGTATAACTACCCCACAAGTGACCCCATTTTGGAAAGAAGAGACCCCAAGGTATTTCGTGATGGGCATAGTGAGTTCATAGAACTTTTTATTTTTTGTCACAAGTTAGTGGAATATGAGACTTTGTAAGAAAAAAAAAAAAATCATAATTTTCCGCTAACTTGTGACAAAAAATAAAAAGTTCTATGAACTCACTATGCCCATCAGCGAATACCTTAGGGTGTCTACTTTCCGAAATGGGGTCATTTGTGGGGTGTTTTTACTGTCTGGGCATTGTAGAACCTCAGGAAACATGACAGGTGCTCAGAAAGTCAGAGCTGCTTCAAAAAGCGGAAATTCACATTTTTGTACCATAGTTTGTAAACGCTATAACTTTTACCCAAACCATTTTTTTTTTTTACCCAAACATTTTTTTTTTATCAAAGACATGTAGAACAATACATTTAGAGCAAAATTTATATATGGATCTCGTTTTTTTTGCAAAATTTTACAACTGAAAGTGAAAAATGTCATTTTTTTGCAAAAAAATCGTTAAATTTCGATTAATACCAAAAAAAGTAAAAATGTCAGCAGCAATGAAATACCACCAAATGAAAGCTCTATTAGTGAGAAGAAAAGGAGGTAAAATTCATTTGGGTGGAAAGTTGTATGACCGAGCAATAAATGGTGAAAGTAGTGTAGGTCAGAAGTGTAAAAAGTTGCCTGGTCTTTCAGGGTGTTTAAGCACTGGGGGCTGAGGTGGTTAATAGCTAATAGTTCCCTATTGCCAATATCGTAGTTCTTTTCTGCTGCAGATAGTTTTTTAGAAAAGAAAGCACAAGGACGCCATTTGCCAGGAGACGGACCCTGAGACAGCACCCCCCCCACTCCCACCTCTGACGCATTGACTTCAACAATAAAAGGCTGAGAGACATCAGGTTGGACTAGCACAGGTGCTGAGGTAAACCTCTCTTTTAGAGAGGAAAAAGCAACTTTAGCGGCGTCAGACCATTTAGAAAAATCTGTCCCCTTCCTAGTCATGTCAGTAAGGGGTTTTACAATAAGTGAATAATTTTTGATGAATTCCCTATAGAAATTCGCAAAGCCCAAGAACCGTTGTAGTGCTTTGAGGTTCTCAGGAAGATCCCAATCTAAAATTGCCTGGACCTTCCTAGGATCCATACGGAAACCTGAAGCAGATAAAAAATAACCTAGGAATTGTATCTCCTGAACGGCGAAGACACATTTTTCAATTTTAGCATATAATTTATTCGTTCGTAGGACCTGCAGTACTTGTCTGACATGCACCTCATGTGTTCTCAGATCAGACGAATAAATTAAAATATCATCTAGGTATATTACCACAAACCTGCCGATTAGATGACTAAAAATGTCATTAACGAAATGTTGAAAGACGGCAGGAGCATTGGTCAGACCGAAAGGCATAACTAGATTTTCATAATGCCCCTCAGGGGTGTTAAAAGCTGTCTTCCACTCATCCCCCTCCTTAATACGAATCAGATTGTAGGCCCCCCTAAGATCAAGTTTGGAGAACCACCTAGCACCCGCAATCTGGTTAAACAGGTCAGGAATGAGAGGAAGAGGGTATGGGTCTCGGATGGTTAACTGATTTAATTCGCGAAAATCTAGGCAAGGACGCAGGCCCCCATCTTTCTTTTTAACGAAGAAAAACCCTGCAGCCACGGGTGAAGAAGAGGGTCTGATTTGTCCCTTAGCCAAGCTCTCGGAGATATAATCTTTCATGGCTTGTCTCTCTGGACCTGAAAGATTATATAACCTGGTCTTGGGTAATTTTGCGCCGGGAATAAGGTTAACCGGGCAATCATAAGGACGATGAGGTGGTAACTTCTGACAACCCTTTTCAGAAAAAACGTCCTCAAAATCCGAAATAAATGTAGGTAGAGTAGTTATGGAGGCGACTAAGCAATTGCTATTTAAGCAATTTTCTCTGCACTGCTCACTCCACTCCAATATCTCCCTGGCCTGCCAATCCACCACTGGATTGTGCGCTACCAACCAGGGAAGACCCAGCACTACCGGAGTGGGAAGCCCCTCCAGAACATAACATGAAAGCATCTCGTTATGGTGGTCCCCTACCCGAAGGTGTAAATTATGAACAATGTGGGTGAGGTTTCTCTGAGACAGAGGAGCAGAATCAATAGCGAATATGGGAATAGGTCTCTGTAGCGTACAGAGAGACAAACCCATAGTGCGGGCAAAATGGGCATCTATCAAATTTACCCCTGCTCCACTGTCTAGAAAGAAAGAAATAGTCTCCGTCTTATCACCAAAAACAATAACCGCTGGCAACACAAATTGCGATGTACGTATGGAGGAAACGTATACCCTCCGGCTGACATCCTCCACAAAGCCTGGGGTTAGTAGTTTTCCGACGGTCTTTTGTTTCTGAGGAAAGAAGGACAGACATTAATGAAATGACCCCTCTCCCCACAAAAAAAAAAAAAACCCACGCCTACGGCGAGCCTCAGGAGGACGGACCTGACGAGTAGTTCCTCCTAGCTGCATAGGCTCGTCTAAGTCCGTACAGACTAACTGCTGCTTGGGAGGGGTTACCAATGGCTCCGGTTTTTTCAACCTGTCCCTAAGGCGTCTATCTATTCGGATAGAAAGGGACATAACCGCATCAAGGGAAAAGGGGGTCTCATATAATGCAAGCGCATCCTTAACCCTTTCGGATAACCCAGAGCAGAACTGACTCCTGAGAGCCGGGTCGTTCCATTGGGTATCCGTAGCCCACCTACGGAAGTCAGAGCAATACTCCTCTACCGGCCGCTCTCCTTGTAGGAGTCTCCGTAATCTTGATTCCGCCAGTGCGACTCGGTCAGGGTCGTCATATATGAGACCCAAGGCCCCGAAAAACTCATCCACTGACCGAAGAGCCTGGGAATCAGTAGGTAAAGAGAACGCCCAGGACTGCGGGTCCCCCTGCAGCAGGGAAATAACAACCCCCACCCGCTGTTCTTCATTACCAGAGGAGTAAGGGCGTAGTTTAAAGTATAATTTACAGGCCTCACAGAATGTCAAAAACTTGTCCCTTCCCCCAGAAAATCTGTCAGGGTGAGGGACCTTGGGTTCCGCAACAACCTGGTTACCAGTAGCAACCGCTGGGCTTGCGGTCTGTTGTAATTGCTGCTGTTGCTGGAGGACCGACGCCTTCAATCCTGCCACCTCCAAAGACAGGCCATTAAATTGTTTGGACAGAGCAGCAATTTGATCCATACTGGATTTTAAGTAGGTAAAAAAAAAATTTTTTTTTTTACCTACACAAAATAAGGGCCAGATATAATGTAATGACCGGCGTCACGCACAGGGAGGGAAAAGGGAAAGCCCTGCCCAAGGGAGAGGGTAAGGTGGTGACCCCTGACTCATCTTGCGGCTGGCACCTGACTGCCGTGACGTCCCTAGACAGGTTCCTCACCCGTGCGGCGATCACGTGCCTAAACCCTGGCTTTCCCTAAAATGAGCCCTAGATAGTGAACGGGTCGGTGGGATCGCTAGTCCGCACCACTGACACTAAGAGGGAAACACCAGGGAGAGGACAGACAATACAGACAAACACATACACCCAGGTGGGCGACCACAGCAGACCACAAAGGTCCAACAGGGATCCGGAGGGTAGCGTTCTGGACCAACAACCAGAGAACGTAGCAACACGGCTCCAGAGGGTCAGAATAGATGTCCAGGCAGGAAGCTCTATATCTGGCAACCAGAGAAGTGTGAGAGGGGAATATAAGGAGGTTGGGAGTGCTGGACAAGGAACAGCTGAGGAGAAGGAGCTACGGATCCCTGAGTGAGCCAAAAGGGTTTGCAAAGCAAACCCAGAAAGCTACCATAAGGAAACAGCCCTATCTTACATAGAGCGCGCAGCCAACCGCTGCGACTTCCTGACCCCGGGTATAACGGAGTCAGGCGTGGTTCTTGACACCCTCGTGACAAGAGGGTGTTATATAGGCAAATTTTAGCATATTTGATAAAAAAAAAAAAAAAAAAAACATGGGATGAAATCCAAATTAATAGAATTGATTTGCTCATTTCAAGTATGTATATTCTGGCAGCATCAGAATAGTGGCTGAAGCACGTGCCGAGAAGTAGCGGGCCATTTTTCACAATATTTTGGCATGGCAGAACACTGCAGTCAGAGCATTACTGCAGTTGCACATTACTTAAGTTGCTGCTGATGGAGCTGGTGCTGCTCCTGCACCCCTCCAGCAGTCATGGCAGTGGAGCGTGAGGGAAGAAGGTCCCCCCAGTCAGACCTTCTTTAGGATGGGCGATGGCACACATCGGCAGCGAACAACCAACTACAAAGGATGTCTCGATAGTACTTGAGTTTATCATCCCTCTCAGCAGGTGTAAAAAAGGCCCTCATTTTGTCCTGGTAGCTAGGGTCTAACATCATGAAGAGCCACAAGTCATCCCCTTGCCAAATGGTGATAATGCAGCTATCACTACGTAAGCAACTCAGCATTTGGCCATTTGGACAAGGGAATTGAAGAGAATCCACTGCATACTGCCACGGTGTGTTGAGGTTATCCGCCTGGTTTTTCTCATCTCTCATCACCCTCCAGCTCCTCATGCTCCTCTTGTTCCTCTCCTGTCTTTTGGGAAGATAAACCACCTATTTCTGTATGCAATTCCAGGGCATTAATGTCCTCCTCCACCAGTTCAGCCCCCATAGGGCTCAGATGGCCGTAAAATGGAGGCAGCATATCTCCTGTCCCCTGGCCAGCCAGATTTATCAAAATCTGCTCCAGGACGTGAATGAGTGGAATTACATCATTCATCCCCTGGTCCTGCCGACTGACAAATAAAGTAGCCTCCTCAAAGGGCCTGAGCAAATGGCACAATGTGGAAGCTGCCACTGGCTAACGTGGAAGTTACACCAGGGAGTAGACCTGTCTGTCTGCTGCATTAATAAATCATTGACCACCTTCGTCTGCTCATACAGGCGGTCTAATATACTGTATGTAGCGTGGGAGTTCCAATGGGTGAAAGTCCTGGATATCAGGTGATGTTGGGGAAGAGCATTTTTCCTTGCAGCTCAAAGAGGGCATGACGTGTTAGTGTGCTGACGTGCATGCACAGTTTTCTAGACATTTTTAACAGCTCTTGCATTTCAGTGGAAGACTTGAGGAACTGGGTGACAACGAGATTGAAGATGTGAGCCATGCAGGGCAAATGGGTTAGCCCTCTCTGATGCAGTGCAGACAAAATGTTCTTCCGGTTATTAGTAACCATGGTTCCCATCTCCAGTTGGCAAGGAGACAGTCAGTGTTCAAATTCTTTATTGATGATGGGAGCAGTTCCTCCCAGGTGTGTCTCTGTTCACCAAGTCTGACCAGGTGCAGAACCGCATGACAATGGCTAGCTTAGGTGTCACACATGAGCTGCCACTTGCTAACTTCGAAGTTAGACCGGGGAGTACCCCTGTCCACCTACATCATCAAGAAATCGTTCACTGCCGTCCTCTGCTCATAAAGTCAGTCCAACATATGGAGGATGGAGTTCCAACGTGTGGAAAGGTTGCATGTGAGGTGATGTTGGGGAACACTATTCCGCATTTGCAGCCCAAGGAGGGCATGTTTTGCATGGCAAGAGTGACCGAAGTGCGTGCACAGATTCCATGACATCCTGGAGTTGGGTCTTGGTGGATGACATGGAGCAGAACAGTGTGACACCACCGTGCTCTGCATAGGTGGTACCCTGGAGAACCACTCTGAACTGTGTCTACAGTGGAGTCTGAGAACAAGGTGGAGGATGAAGAGGCAGAGGAAGACATTGGCGCCAGAATCACAGCATGAGAACGCGCAGGATGCATTGCTATCACCTGGCCAAGTTGCTGGTGTGTCTGGGCAGGAACCACGTTTACTCAGTGGGCTGTAAACGACATATATTGTCCTTGACCACAGCTACAGTTCCACACATCGGCACTGCTGTGAACTGTACCAGACACTGAAAGACTCAAGGACTAGTCCACCTTCTGCTGTATGTATGTATTTTTTTAATAATCAAATATGCTAAAATTAGCCTCTATAACACCCTGTGGTTCAGATTACCCTATATAACACCCTGTGGTTCAGATTTTTTAGAGAAGTAGTGAAGGCTTGTGACTCTCCACCTTGGTTGAGCACAAGTCATTAGATCTCTGAAAAGTGCAAAGTCAACCACATGGAAAGGGAGGGACTGTAGTACCAGCAACTTGGCCAGGAGCATGTTCAGCTTCTGTGCTGTTGGATGAGTACATGCATATTGTTATCATTTTGCAATTGCCTTGGTGATCGATTGCTGACAAAATGTGTTATGAGGAGTAGAAGGAGGAGGAGGAGCTTCAGGACCAGAAGACGATGGGAAGGAAACACAGCTCCCTTCTGCTGAGTTGGTGGAACCCTGACTGCTGGAGAAGAGGTGCAGGCTGCTGGGCGATGCATCAGGCTGTACCGCAACATTAGCAACATAGTTTTCCCAGGCCACTTTATGGTGATGCTCTATGTGTTGACACAGTGCCATGGCACCCTGACCACACTTCACCTTCTGCCCACAGATCCTACATATGGCCATGCTAATGTCCTCTGGTGACTTGATGAAAAATTCCCATTCCGGCAAGTATTGCGTTTCACCTTCATCACTGCCTGCTGTTGCCTCTATGAAGCTGTGCACCTGGTTGTTTCTAGACAGGGAGCCTCCTGAGTAGCAAACAGTCTACCCCAGGCATGTTTGGCTCCTGATCTCACACTGCTTCCACCCTGCTGGCTCACGGCCATGCTTGCACTCTGCTGACTCAGCTGCATGCTGCACCCTGACGCTGTCTCATGGGCAAGCTGCCATCCTCACCCCCTGATGGTTATGATTAAGCCCTCTCTTCACCCAGCTCTCCCGTGCGATCTGCAACATGATCATCCACTACTGTCTGCTCGTTACCTATGTCACCTTCACCAGTCTCATGGCTGTGTCCATGACCACTCGCAACACCTGCTCCCACTCGACTGTCATCTTCGCTACTTGCACACCTACAGAAGGAAGTGCAGTGACCAGGAACGGGGTACGCTGACGCCACTTATGCAGTGGCCAGGTACGGGTGGTTAATAGTCTGTAGTTTGTTCGTGACATCAATTGCAGCATGCGCAGGGTACTATCATAAGGCCTTTCCAAGGTGTTATAACGTACGTCCCATATTAGGAATGCCAGAGTGGTGTAATGGCCTATAATGTCTCTATAGGGTAGTGTAATATGTGTCAACGGTGTCTCCTACGGCTGGACTCCTGGCTCATTTGCAATAAATTTAAGTGTAGTGATAGTAGGAGTAATAGAGGAATTTTGCAGCAGAAATGATGTCCAGACATTTAGGTGACATTCAAACGTTTCTTTACTGAAGATAACTTGTATCCAAGCAGTATACAGCTTTGGTCTCTGGTCCCAGCAGGTTTTGGCAATCATTGGCAGAAATAAATGCTTCTGCTTGATATGTGGGGAGCTTGCAGGATAGGACGTCTGCTTGGTAGCTCTGTAACTGTGGCAGGAATTAATCTTCTGCACTTTTCTGTACCTTCTGCTTTGTGGGGACAGATTAGCTGAGGAGGAATGGCTTCTCCTAGGTCTCTGGACTTAACTCACAGATGATTTCTCAGGGGATGCTTTTCTTCCTGGAATTCTGGAGGTTGCCTGTGACTTTCTGCTTCTTTTCATCCAGTTGAGCTGCAGGTGCTCAGTCTGGAGATTTGATTAAGTCTCAGCTGAGACAAGATCCTTGCTGTCTTCCCTATGCAGGGGATCTCCTGAATGCTATCACACAGCCTTCCCCTATCCGGGGAGGGGGGGAGGAGGAGGCTACACTGACTCTAACTTCCTTCTCCACCCATGCTGCAGGATGTGGGAACAGTCCACACCTCCACAGAGGGGGAGCTAAACTGGAATAATCCATTCCAGCCTAGATAAACTAAACTGAAACTAGTACCTGGCCAATGCATTGCTGCCTCCTGCTAGTGTACCTGGAAAATTACTGGAAACATTGTATTTAACATGGTTTTTGTATGCACATTTGTGAAGACATCATGTAAATTACATCTGATGACAATATACAGGCTCTACAAGACAGTAGCGGGGTAGAGGCGTGTAGTAACACAACTCTGGGGTGTTACAGAAGCAGCAGACCTCTCCTCCAAATCTGGGCTGGCCAGTAGCTTCTGACTGTCCTCAATAATATCTTCCTCACTGAAAAGCAGATGAGAACTGGCGATATACATCACTTGCCTGGCAGAATGAGCAGCAAAGGAAAGAGGGAAGTTCAGGAGTGGTGAGCACACAAAGCTTATTTCTGGGCCATGCCAATTGAGTGTGACTCCTGGGTGTCTGATGTCAGTTGAGATGATGTTGAAGACCGAGTAAACCATTCCAGGACAGCGAAATTGGTCATGAAAAACAAAACTAGTGGATGACGGTGGCAGCTCTGGCCTGTTGCTGCCAGCTCCAGCAACATTTTTGCCACTGTCTGTTCCATTGGAGGGCCCAGACACCTCTTAGTTCAACATACTGTACAGTAACTGTATATTCATTGTCAATGTGGACACCCCAATAACAGTAGTATTAGCTTATTTACCCCAATTTGGGAATCAAGGCCCAATGGAATTGCTTATTTATTTAAAAAGTTAATTTTTATATTCTCTCCTCTTTTACCATGTTGAATCCCTTTATGTATTTAAGAGTTTCTGTTATATCCCCTCTGTCTCGTCTTTCTTCCGAGCTATACATGTTAAGGTCCTTTTTAACCTTTCCTGGTAAGTTTTATCCTGCAATCCATGTACTAGTTTAGTAGTATCAATATCCTTCTGGAGATATGGTCTCCAGTACTGCGCACAATACTCCAAATGAGGTCTCACTAGTGCTCTGTAGAGCGACATGAGCACCTCCCTCTTTCTACTGGTAATGCCTCTCCCTATACACCCAAGCATTTAGCTAGCATTTCCTGCTGCTCTATGACATTGTTTGCCTACCTTTAAGTCTTCTGAAATAATGACCCCTAAATCCCTTTCCTCAGATACTGAGGTTAGGACTGTATCACTGATTTTATATTCTGCTCTTGGGTTTTTACGCCCCAGGGGCATTATCTTGCACTTATCAACATTAAATTTTAGTTGCCAGATTTTTGATTATTCCTCTAGTTTTCCTAAATCCTTTTCCATTTGGTGTATCCCTCCAGGAACATCAACCCTGTTACAAATCTTTGTGTCATCAGCAAAAAGACACACCTTACCATCGAGGCCTTCTGCAATTTCGCTGATAAAGATATTAAACAATATGGGTCCAGAACAGATCCCTGAGGTACCTAACTGGTAACAAGACCATGGTCTGAATATACTCCAAGCTCAAAGACTGCAATTTATTTAAGCCTTCTATGTGGGACAGTATCAAAAGCCTTACTAAAGTCTAGATAAGCGATGTCTACTGCACCTCCTCCATCTATTATTTTAGTCACCCAATCAAAAAAATCTATAAGATTAGTTTGACATGATCTCCCTGAAGTAAACCCATGCTGTTTTTCATCTTTCAATCCATGGGATTTTAGATGTTCCACAATCCTCTCCTTAAGTATGGTTTCCATTAATTTCCCCACTATTGATGTCAGGCTTACTGGCCTATAGTTGCCCGATTCCTCCCTACTACCTTTCTTGTGAATGGGCACAACATTTGTTAATTTCCAATCTTCTGGGACGACTCCTGTTACGTTACCAGTGATTGGTTAAATAAATCTGTTAATGGTTTTGCTAGTACACCGCTAAGCTCTTTTAATAGCTTTGGGTGTATCCCATCAGGCCCCTGTGACTTATTTGTATTAATTTTAGACAGCTGACTTAGAACCTCTTCCTCTGTAAAGACACATGCATCAAAAGATTCATTAAGGCTTCCTCCCTAACTGAGGTCCTTTTCCTTCATTTTCCTTTGTAAAAACTGAACAGAAGTAATCATTAAGACAGTCAGCTAGTTATTCATCTTCTTCCACATACCTTCCTTCTTTTGTTTTAATTTGGTAATTCCTTGTTTTAATTTCATTTTTTTATTCATTTATCTGAAGAATGTCTTATCACCTTTTTTCACTGACTGAGCTAATTTTCTTCTGCCTGTGTTTTAGAAGCTCTTATAACTGGCTTGGCCTCTCTCTGCCTAATCTTATAAATTTCTCTGTCATCTTCGTTTTTTTTTATAATTACTAAATGCTTTTTGTTTTTAATGATTTTGGCCACTTCTGCTGAGACCACAGTGGTCTCTCCCTTTTTTTTGCTTTTACTGACAAGCCTAATGCAATTATCTGTTGCCTTCAATAGTGCCAATTATAAGTAGTCCCATTTCTCCTGGACTCCATTGAAACTGTTCCAGTCTGATAGGGACTCGTATACCACTAATCTAATTCCCTACACCTTTTAATATAAAGTGTTATCAACGCCTCATCCCACTGGTTGATACGGGTGCATGTTTCCAGAAATACTGGTGATGATAGCCTGCAGGCCATGGCTTGCATTGTTAAGGTTTATAGCAACTGATCAGTATATAGTCCTTTTGTGCAGACCGCAAAAAAGCTGTTGGTGATACTTGGAAATGTGATTAGGAGGGAGCTCATCACTAGTGATGAGCGGCAGGGGCAATATTCGAATTTGCGATATTTCGCGAATATTTTGTAGAATATTCATCATATATTCGCGAATTCTAGAATTTGCGATTATTTTCTTTATTACGAAAATCGGCAATGTAATAATGCGCACGCAATACAGGCGTGGGTCACTTTTTTGCTACATTTTCCAAGCTGCTAGAAGTTTCCTGAGACTGCAGAAAATGGTTGGCACAGCAGAACATTAAAAATGGCTTTATATGCAGATAGAGTGCTCCAATATATTCGCGATTGCGCTAATTGGCACTAATGATGCGAATATTTTGGCGCAATACGTGAAACTTCACATACTAGCAGTTCTGACTACATATTACTGATTGGTGCACTGTGTATCTATCTAATGTAATCAGTGGAAAGCTCAGAGCACAGCAATGTAACTGCTCTCTCTCAAAACTTTAGAAAACTGTAGAAAATGGGTCCTGGGGAGGTTCTTATATAGTAAGGGGTAGGCAACTTTCCTATTGGTTGCTAGGGATGTTGCTAAGCTCAGACAAATAAATAGAAAATCCACAGCACTCCTCAGTTCTGGTGAAAAAGTCGGTTACTTTATTGGTAACAGCAGCATACAGAAAGCAACGTTTCAACCATCTCTGGTCTTTCTCAAGCTCTGAAATCATATAGTGGAATGTGCTTTTAAATAGTGGCTCAGTGGGTGTGTCTCTTAGTGATTAAAGTTCTACATCTGTAGAAGTGACTAAGTGTAGTTAATTACATTGTTTATCCACTGATTATACCTAAAATGGAATAATACTTACTGGTGGGGGAGGGTCCATGTGAAAACCAGCGCTGTGTCCAGAGGTGAGTTTGCGCCAAAATCCGGCGTACTCTGAGTCCATATGCGCCTGCGCCGAGTCCCCACACCCACAAGGGGAGGGATTCTTAGGCGGCCAATAGAAAAATCGGGCGCCTGTGACGTCCGTTGTTGCCGGGGGCAGATCCTGGTATAGGGAACGTCCTCCGCCCACAGCACCAATCAGAGCACAGGCGTCGATGACATCTATTGTTGCTAAGGAGAAGGGGCTTTGCCCAGAAGAGTGAGAATCGCATCCCCTCCATAGCAACTAAATATGCCATATGTGCCAGCAGCTAAAGGAGGACCGGGGTGGTGATATAAAGTTGGCCATAGTAATCATGGACACTGTTAAATATGAACAAGAGGTTACACGCCAGCTTAATGACACATCAGTATACTGTTAGGACGACCATGATCCAAAATTTGAAATCATGCAGAGAATCAAATTACTGGTCGACGACGCGTATGCTGAAGATACCATTGACAAATCACTTCATGACTATCTTATCGCAACACACCCCATCACGCCGGTTCTTTACATTCTACCAAAAATACATAAAGATAGAACCAACCCACCAGGATGCCCCAATGTATCAGGGATTAACTCCATCTTCTCCGCGATAGCTGTCTTTTTAGATAAGATCCTACAAGAGTTTGCAACTTCAGCCACTTCTTTTGTCAGAGACACCTCCCACTTTATCCTTAAATTGAGAGACCTTGACTACACAGAGGGTAATTTACTAGTCTCATTTGACTTTGTAAGCCTGTATACCAGCATAGAACATCACAAAGGACTAGAGGTGGTACAACACAGACTTGACAATTCAAACCACACACCACAGAGGGTACAATTGATCCTATCCCTATTGGAAGTCGTACTGACCTGCAATAATTTTTTTTTCAAAGAAGAGCTCTATTTCCAATGCAGAGCAACCACAATGGGCTCCAATGTGGCCCCGGCCTACGCCAATATGTACATGGCACATTTTGAGGATGTACATATATATCCATCCAGCTTCTTCCAATTTGTGAGGGTCTGGATGAGATATATAGATGATATCTTCTTCATCTGGACAGGAACAGTATCCCAATTGCAGGAATTTAACGACTATCTTAATGGGATCCACCAGGAACTACAATTCACAAAGGTAAACTCAGCTGAACAACTACAATTCCTGGATGTGTTGGTTTACACAGAAAACAACTCTCTACACACTGACCTGTTTCGCAAAGAAACAGACAGAAACAACCTTCTGCGCTTTGATAGCGCACACACACGCGGGATGGTGAAATCACTCCCCTATAGCCAATTCCTATGGGTCAGGAGGGTAGTGAGTAAAGAACAAAACACACAAACTCGACTAGATGAAATGACACAGAAATTCACAGAAAGAGGATATCCCCCTAAACTTATTAAAAAACATGAGGACAGAGTACAAAGTATGTCTAGACCAGGATTATTCGAGAAAAGAAAACGTAAAGAACAACTCCAAAAAATCTCATTTGTGTCTACATATAACCCTCTCAGCAATAAAATCTCACTGATCATTAAAAAGAACTGAAAACTCTTGACCCAACCTTTCCAGAAAACTCCTGAGTTCCAGAATCCTCCATTGTTTTCATACAAAGGGGCACTAACCTACAAGATAGACTAGTACATGCAGATTCATACACCCCAAAACAACAAGAGAACAAAAGAATGGGCAGCTTCCCATGCCTAGGATGTTGCCACTGCAACAGCATGATGAAGGGCAACACGTTTGTACATCCCCGGACAGGTACTAGATACCGTATCAAACAATTGTACACATGTAACTTCATTTGTCATCTACATTTAACAATGCCCATGCGGACTCCTATATGTGTGGCGAAACCACACAGGAGATTAAAAAAAGACTTACCCAACATAAGTCAAAAATCTGCAAACATGTTCTAGAACTACCTGTCCCGGAACATTTCGTGAAATCTGGGCACAATATCTCACAGTTGAGATTTCAGGTCATCGATGGGATTCCACAACTCTGGAGGGGAGGGGACCGAGAGACTCTTCTAAAAAAAATTGGAACTGAAATGGATACATAAACTGGATACGTTGGAACCGAAAGGACTCAATAGGGACTTTAATCTGAGTATCTTCCTGCATTGATTTGTTCCCCAAGTTACGTTCTGCTCCACCCCTATGTACGACTTAGCTACTTACGATTTTAATGTAAGTAGAGTGCCCAACAATAGATGATTGTTGTGTCTGTTTTAATCACAAATGTCACCCTATTAGCTTCCTCACCCGACGACCTCTCCAACTATGCCTACACAGATTCCGTTACGACCAAGACCTCTATTACTTCAACCATAGCTTTCCAGCAGTTACACAGCAACCGCAGGGGTAAGTTTGGTATATAAACGGCCTTTAATAAGAATGTATGATTAAGGTATAGCATATTTGTCCCTGACTGCCATTGAAACAGTGAGCGACCAGGGGGATATTGTGATGTTACCTTACCCCTGTCACAGAGTAAACTCACTTAAGAAATTCTGTGGTTGACACTGTACCCAGATAGGGGATGTATGAATGATGGCTTTTGGCCCCTCCTTTAGGGACTGATGGCCAACTTACTGTTGACCATGCCCCTGTAGGGGCCATAGCCTAGCAGGAGGACCCAAATTACAGCTGGAGTCGCCTGACCAACGATCCCAGCCAGGTGGGATCCTCATATACTTTGGCCAACTTTATATCACCACCCCGGTCCTCCTTTATCTGCTGGTACATATGGCATATTTAGTTGCTGTGGAGGGGATGCGATTCTCACTGTTCTGGGGATAGCCCCTTCTCCTTAGCAACAATAGACGTCATCGACGCCTGTGCTCTGATTGGTGCTGCGGGCGGAGGATGTTCCCTATACCAGGATCTGCCCCCGGCAACAACGGACGTCACAGGCGCCCGATTTTTCTATTGGCCGCCTAAGAATCCCTCCTCTTGTAGGTGTGGGGACTCGGCGCAGGTGCACATGGACTCAGAGTATGTCGGATGTTGGCGTGAACTCACCTCTGGACACATCGCTGGTTTTCACATGGACCCTCCCCCACCAGTAAGTATTATTCCATTTTAGGTATAATCAGTGGATAAACAATGTAATTAACTACACTTAGTCACTTCTACAGATGTAGAACTTTAATCACTAAGAGACACACCCACTGAGCCACTATTTAAAGGCACATTCCACTATATAAACGCAAAAACACAAATGCAATAGCACTCTGCAACCAGCACTCTGCCCTGCCTCTATGCTGGATGTTGAATGAGGCATTGGTGTACATTTTGGCCAAAGCGTAATAATCCACTCACCACGTCAAAGGTCGCCTCTATGAGTGGTCCCTAACACTAGTTCCTACCTGTTATGGGCCATGATAGCCACACAAAGTCCAGGGAGCGCAGGCACAGCATGCACGCCAGGCACACTCTGCTTTTAACCCCGTTCGGTGCCGTGACAGCTTTTATCGGATCCAGGGATGCAAGTACCAACATGCATGCTGAGCCCACTATATACTTCTCCTGGAGCCAAATGTCAACTGGTAGGCGCTGTAAAAGCAGACTCAGTTTTATACTGACTTTAAAACCAGCCTCCAGGGCAGACTAACTGGTCAGGTGTGCATGACTGCATGGAGATCGCCACGCCTCCAATATATACTACAAAGAAAAAAATGTGGGAAGTTCAGTCAGCACAACCCTGTATGCAGGTGCACATCGCTATGGCGAAATACACATACAAACGCAAAAACACAAATGCAATAGCACTCTGCAACCAGCACTCTGCCCTGCCTCTATGCGGGATGTTGAATGAGGCATTGGTGTACATTTTGGCCAAAGCGTAATAATCCACTCACCACGTCAAGGTCGCCTCTATGAGTGGTCCCTAACACTAGTTCCTACCTGTTATGGGCCATGATAGCCACACAAAGTCCAGGGAGAGCAGGCACACTCTGCTTTTAACCCCGTTCGGTGCCGTGACAGCTTTCATCGGATCCAGGGATGCAAGTACCAACATGCATGCTGAGCCCACTATATACTTCTCCTGGAGCCAAATGGCTACTGGTAGGCGCTGTAAAAGCAGACTCAGTGTTATACTGACTTTAAAACCAGCCTCCAGGGCAGACTAACTGGTCAGGTGTGCATGACTGCATGGAGATCGCCACGCCTCCAATATATACTACAAAGAAAAAAAATGTGGGAAGTTCAGTCAGCACAACCCTGTAGGCAGGTGCACATCGCTATGGCGAAATACACATACAAACGCAAAAACACAAATGCAATAGCACTCTGCAACCAGCACTCTGCCCTGCCTCTATGCGGGATGTTGAATGAGGCATTGGTGTACATTTTGGCCAAAGCGTAATAATCCACTCACCACGTCAAGGTCGCCTCTATGAGTGGTCCCTAACACTAGTTCCTACCTGTTATGGGCCATGATAGCCACACAAAGTCCAGGGAGAGCAGGCACACTCTGCTTTTAACCCCGTTCGGTGCCGTGACAGCTTTCATCGGATCCAGGGATGCAAGTACCAACATGCATGCTGAGCCCACTATATACTTCTCCTGGAGCCAAATGGCTACTGGTAGGCGCTGTAAAAGCAGACTCAGTGTTATACTGACTTTAAAACCAGCCTCCAGGGCAGACTAACTGGTCAGGTGCGCATGACTGCATGGAGATCGCCACGCCTCCAATATATACTACAAAGAAAAAAATGTGGGGGGTTCAGTCAGCACAACCCTGTATGCAGGTGCACATCGCTATGGCGAAATACACATACAAACGCAAAAACACAAATGCAATAGCACTCTGCAACCAGCACTCTGCCCTGCCTCTATTCTGGATGTTGAATGAGGCATTGGTGTACATTTTGGCCAAAGCGTAATAATCCATTCACCACGTCAAGGTCGCCTCTATGAGTGGTCCCTAACACTAGTTCCTACCTGTTATGGGCCATGATAGCCACACAAAGTCCAGGGAGCGCAGGCACAGCATTCACGCCAGACACTCTCTGCTTTTAACCCCGTCCGGTGCCGTGACAGCTTTCATCGGATCCAGGGATGCAAGTACCAACATGCATGCTGAGCCCACTATATACTTCTCCTGGATAGAGTTGAGCGAACACCTGGATGTTCGGGTTCGAGAAGTTCGGCCGAACTTCCCGGAAATGTTCGGGATCCGAACCCGAACCGAACTTCGTCCCGAACCCCATTGAATTCAATAGGGACCCGAACTTTTGGGCACTAAAAAGGCTGTAAAACAGCCCAGGAAAGAGCTAGAGGGCTGCAAAAGGCAGCAACATGTAGGTAAATCCCCTGCAAACAAATGTGGATAGGGAAATTAATAAAAAAAAAAAAAAAAAAAAAAAAAAAAATGAACCAATATCAATTGGACAGAGGTCCCATAGCAGAGAATCTGGCTTCACGTCAGCAGAGAATCAATCTCTTCATGCCATAGCAAAGAATCTGGCTTCATGTCAGCACAGAATCAGTCTCTTCATGCCATAGCAGAGAATCTGGCTTCATGTCAGCACAGAATCAGTCTTCATGTCATAGCAGAGAATCAGGCTTCACTAAATTCCCCATTAAAAGTGTCCTGTCTGACCCAGGAAGAAGTACATCAGCGGCTTAAAAAGATTAAAATAGACAAATCGCCAGGACCGGATGGCATACACCCCCGTATCCTAAAGGAATTAAGTAATGTCATAGCCAGACCCTTATTTCTGATATTTGCAGACTCTATACTGACAGGGAATGTCCCACAGGATTGGCGCGTGGCATATGTGGTGCCAATATATAAAAAGGGGCCAAAAACAGAGCCTGGAAACTATAGGCCGGTAAGTTTAACATCTGTTGTGGGTAAACTGTTTGAAGGTTTTCTGAGAGATGCTATATTAGAGCATCTCAACGGAAATAAGCAAATAACGCCATATCAGCATGGCTTCGTGAGGGATCGGTCATGTCAAACTAATTTAATCAGTTTCTATGAGGAGGTAAGTTCTAGACTTGACAGCGGCGAATCAATGGATGTCGTATATCTGGACTTCTCCAAAGCATTTGACACTGTACCGCATAAAAGGTTAGTATATAAAATGAGAATGCTCGGACTGGGAGAAAACATCTGTATGTGGGTAAGTAACTGGCTGAGTGATAGAAAACAGAGGGTGGTTATTAACGGTACACATTCAGATTGGGTCACTGTCACTAGTGGGGTACCTCAGGGGTCAGTATTGGGCCCTATTCTCTTCAATATATTTATTAATGATCTTGTAGAAGGCTTGCATAGTAAAGTATCAATTTTCGCAGATGACACTAAACTGTGTAAAGTAATTTACACTGAAGAGGACAGTATACTACTACAGAGGGATCTGGATAGATTGGAGGCTTGGGCAGATAAGTGGCAGATGAGGTTTAACACTGATAAATGTAAGGTTATGCACATGGGAAGGAAAAATGCAAGTCACCCGTACATACTAAATGGTAAAACACTCGGTAACACTGACATGGAAAAGGATCTAGGAATTTTAATAAACAGCAAACTAAACAGCAAAAACCAGTGTCAGGCAGCTGCTGCCAAGGCCAACAAGATAATGGGTTGCATCAAAAGGGGCATAGATTCCCGTGATATGAACATAGTCCTACCACTTTACAAATCGCTAGTCAGACCACACATGGAGTACTGTGTACAGTTCTGGGCTCCTGTAAACAAGGCAGACATAGCAGAGCTAGAGAGGGTTCAGAGGAGGGCAACTAAAGTAATAACTGGAATGGGGCAACTACAGTACCCTGAAAGATTATCAAAATTAGGGTTATTCACTTTAGAAAAAAGACGACTGAGGGGAGATCTAATTAATATGTATAAATATATCATGGGTCAGTACAGAGATCTATCCCATCAGCTATTTATCCCCAGGACTGTGCCTGTGACGAGGGGACATCCTCTGCGTCTGGAGGAAAGAAGGTTTGTACACAAACATAGAAGAGGATTCTTTACGGTAAGAGCAGTGAGACTATGGAACTCTCTGCCTGAGGAGGTGGTGGTGGTGAGTACAATAAAGGAATTCAAGAGGGGCCTGGATGTGTTTCTAGAGCGTAATAATATTACAGGCTATAGCTACTAGAGAGGGGTCGTTGATCCAGGGAGTTATTCTGATTGGAGTCGGGAAGAAATTTTTTATTCCCCTAAAGTGGAGAAAATTGGCTTCTACCTCACAGGGTTTTTTGCCTTCCTCTGGATCAACTTGCAGGATAACAGGCCGAACTGGATGGACAAATGTCTTTTTTCGGCCTTATGTACTATGTTACTATGTTACGTCACCCACCACAGGAACAGGCCACTGTCACACATTTAGGCCCCGGCACCCAGACAGAGGAGAGCGGTCCCGTAACAGAGAATCTGGCCTTATGTCAGCACAGAATCTGTCTTCATGTCATAGCAGAGAATCAGGCTTCACGTCACCCACCACTGGAACAGGCCACTGTCACACATTTAGGCCCCGGCACACAGACAGAGGAGAGCGGTCCCGTAACAGAGAATCTGGCCTTATGTCAGCGCAGAATCTGTCTTTATGTCATAGCAGAGAATCAGGCTTCACGTCACCCACCACTGGAACAGGCCACTGTCACACATTTAGGCCCCGGCACCCAGACAGAGGAGAGGTTC